>NC_083773.1:34784773-34842273 GCF_963514075.1 Conger conger
CCTACACAATTTAAATATTTTAGGTCACTATTTCACAATACTCCAAGTGATCCCCCACCTACCTACCTTGTTTCTAAGCTCCAACACAGGGGCCCTGTGAGGAAAACCCCTCTAATCTGCTAGGATGATGATTCTTTGGGAATTGGTTCATATTCTAACATGTTTGAAATGTTATGTTTCTGTGAAGCATTTTAGGCACCAAATTACTTTTATGAAAGGTGCTATATAAATAGATTATTGTTGTTGTAGTAGTAGTAGTATTAGTATTAGTATTTGTAGTAGGGCTAATGTTACTGAGAATATTTCGGCGTTTTTAAAATTGTGTAAATCATCATAAGGCGTTGCTGGAGTTGACTGCAGAGTTATGAGCCCACAGGGTGTGGGTGGTGATGTGTCTCCTCATTACAGGAAGGCCATTATCACACGCTGTACAATAGCTGAGCTATGTGTGCCTGTGCACGCAGGTCTGTGCATGTATGTGTGTGTGTGTGTGTGTGTGTGTCTTTGTGCATGTATGTGTGGACTCCGACGTCTGTGTCTGTATTGTTGTATTGTTACAGTAGAGCAGAGGCCATGAAATTATGCAGGCAAAAAGAAAAAGCCACCCATAACTACTCTTGTCATTTGGAGGCCTTTCCATGCATGCTCAGAGCTCACCACCAACAGCCCGCTTCAGTGGACCTCTTCCCAGCTAACACTGCTAAATCACAGCTCCTTCATCTGTGCAATCTCAAGGAGCACTCTCAAATTGCTGAAAAAAGTGCAGCACAAAATCATGTCTTATTTCATTTAAAAAGCTGTCTTTGACCTGAGTTTGATGTCTCATGTTGTGTTACTGAACATACTGTCTAACCATAGCATTACACCAGGGCTTGGCCTGTAATGAGCAACTGCTATGCATAGCTATGGTTATGGTCCCTCAGCCTAGCCCCTGCGGCGGGTCTGGAGAGTGAGCTAAAAATAAAAATGAGCATACCAAGATGAAAGAATTGGAGGAATGAATCTCATGTCATAAAACTTTCTGCACTGTGTAAATGGTTGGCATTTATATAGCACCTTTATCCAAAGCACTGTACAATTAATGCTCCTCATGCACCCATTCATACACACACTCACATACCAACAAATTGGCTGCCATGCAAGGTACTAACCGGCTTGTCAAGAGCATTTTTAGGGGTTAGGTGTCTTGCTCAGGGGCACTTCAACACACCCAGGAATCGAACCGGCAACCCTCCGACTGCCAGACTACTGCTGTTACCGCCTGCGCCAATGTTGCCCATGTGCCTGCAGTTAAACTGAAACTCATTTGTGACATCTGGAGCCTTGTAATGACTTTAGCTGTTCCAGGGTAAGTGCTGCTACTGCACTGTCATTGACATACAGTACGTCATATCCTGTATTCTGACTGTGGAGTATTGTTTCTTCTGGTCTCCCGGACAAACGTCCCCACCAGTGGTCCCCCTGTTTGCATGCGTTTCCTCCAGGTTGAGCACCGGCCTCAGTGCTGCACTGTGACCACCAGCAGCTCCTAAGTAACTAGGATGGGATAAATATGAGGACAAATTACCCCACATGTTCAAAATCTACTCTTATCTTATATAATCCCATTTTATCTTATCTTATACCCATATTTATGTCTGAAAGATCAAATCCTGTTGTAGTCTTTTTCAAGAGCGTTTTGTTTGTAACAGTGTACTTTATTGTATGTTGCTTTAGACAAAAGCTTTTGCTAAATAAATGTCATGTAATGATGGCATATAATTATGAAAAATGTTCAGGTTTGCTGTGAATGGGGATTTCATCACAGAGTCACCACATTGGGTTGGATGGACACAATGAGAGCTCATTCTTCCATAGTCTTGATCCTGGCCTGATCCTTGATCACACTAGTTTAAATAAATACAACATGCTGAGTATAATGCTTTTCAGTCAGATGAGGTGGCTGTGAATTTGGAAATGGAGAATAAATGGCTGAACATACTGTGTACATTAGTCTGCAATGGACAGTGATCTAATCCTTTGGGGGAATTTGATTAGTCTCTGCACAAGGGCAGTGACCCAATTGAGTCTGTTATCTGGACTTGGCCCTGTGTGTTTGCAAAGGCAATGAATTTATCTTTTCTCGGACCACATCTGTTTCTATAGTAACGCTATTGAGACAGAATACCTATTTAAATGAAATAGAGTGAGCTCCATATGTCTTGGGACCAAGACATTTTTCTTGATTTGGTTCTGTACAATTTTAGCTTGTAAACAAAACAATTCACAAGCGGTTAAATTCCAAAATAAAGTTTTATTACAGGGTATTTTACTTCAACTTCACTGTGTGTAAATGACAACACTTTATGCACAGCGTGGGACCTATTAAGGGGAGGCACCACAGGTTAAAAGGGAAACTTTTGCAGGATAGGTAAATGGTAAATGGTTGGCATTTATATTGCGCCTTTATCAAAAGCACTGTACAATTGATGCTTATCCTTCACCCGTTCATACTCACACTCACACACCAACGGCGATTGGCTGCCATGCAAGGTGCTGACCAGCTCGTCAGGAGCATTTGGGGGTTAGGTGTCTTGCTCAGGGACACTCCGACACAGCCCGGGCGGGGGATCGAACCGGCCCCCATCCAACTGCCAGACGACTGCTTTACTGCCTGAGCCATGTCGCCCCTAGGTACATTGATACTATGATACTTAGCTTCTACAACTAGACCTGCAGTTCTAGTTTCAGAAAATATATGAATCAGAAACAACTTTCAGTAGTTATTTTAAATGTTTTTCAAGTAAACCAAGCACCAAGAAAACTTAAAGGGCATTTTCTAAATTATTTCCTGTACAAAAAATTTAAATCATTTTTGTAGCGTAACTGAAAGATATAGCTACCAAAGTTTGCCAAACTTGGTGCTTCTTAAGCAAAATATTTGGGGAATTACAAAGCGGTTTTTGGATATATTTTAATTTCTATTTTTATGGGGTATATTATGTGAGAAAATAGCAAACAAAAAGCATCTTTTCTGGCATATATAAGTTTATTTTTAATAAGTCATCAATAAAATTACAAATTGAACAATTTCCCATTTATCACAGATAGAAACTAGGAATAGAAAAATGAACACTGACTTAATCCAAAAAAGTGGTTAAACTAATATGCGAATTGTGCTTTTTTAATTAGTCATGTGCTCGTTTGCATATGTTCCGGAAAAATAAATGAAAGCCATAATGAAAAAAAAAGTAAAATGTCATTTCTGTTTTCCTATTCACCTGTGGTATCTCTCCTTGAACTGAAAGTAATCATGTTTAGTACCTTGCCACATATCCTGAGCATGAAATGAATGCCTGTAGTGTGTGACCCATTGACATCACCAGGTGTTTAGTATCTCATCTCCAGATGGCTATACTGCAGCCATGTTCAGCTCCTGCTTGTTTCAGGGGCTAGTTACATGAACTCTTCTCTTCATCATCTGAAAAGGTAAAAAGACTACATTTATATAGTGCTTTTATCCAAAGTACTTTACAATTCTCATACCCATTCACACACACACACACACACACACACACACACACACACACACACACACACACACATTAATAAGCTGCCATGCAAGGCACCAATCAGCTCATCGGGAGCAATTGGGGGTTAGGTGTCCTGCTCAGAGATACTTTGATACACCCAGGGAGGGATTGAACCGGCAACATTCTGACTGCCAGACAACTGCTCTCACCCCGTGAGCTAATGTTGGCCAAATGTATGTGCAATTGGATGCAGATTGGGTGAACAACTTGGCCAGTCAATAACTTTCCATTTTAGGCTTCGAAAAACTGCTGTTGCTTTAGCAGTATGTTTGAGATCATTGTCTTGGCTTTGAAGGCATTTGCTTGAAGTTGCGCAGAAAAGATCCTGCTATCAGCAGTTCCAAATCATTAACAGACAAGTGAGCCAGTATCTGTGGGAGTCATACCTGCCCAAACCACAGCACTCGCACCACTACGCTACAGGGCGGCCTAAATGAAGGTAAATGACTGGGACACACAAGGTCGGTGGTTCTAATCCCGGTGTAGCCACAATAAGATCCGCACAGCCGTTGGGCCCTTGAGCAAGGCCCTTGACCCTGCATTGCTCCAGGGGAGGATTGTCTCCTGCTTAGTCTAATCAACTGTACGTTGCTCTGGATAAGAGCGTCTGCCAAATGCCAATAATGTAATGTAATGTAATGTGTTTCACAGATGGGTTTGGATAATATTACTTCTTCAAAAATTTTGGGTGAAAATGTATTGAACAATATTATTGTAGGCAATAAGAACGAAAAAAAAAATAACATTCCCACAATTACATTGAGGTAAAAGAATGGCTAATAAACAGAAACATAATTTTTTTAGAAAAATTGAAATTCTTTATTTTTTTTATTTTGCATAGCATGAATGCATGTTTGAAGGCTCATTCCATGATTGTTGATGCTAAACAATTTGTTTAAACTGATTTGAAGCAACATTATTCTGCACAATTACTTCTGATGATCATTTGTTCCAGTATTTAAGGTAACATGAACTTTGAGCAATGTCACAGTGTTAAACATGATGGCATGACGATTGTTCGTAGCCGCATTGTAGCCTTACATGATGCCAGTTGGTCACTTGGTGAATAGAATCATCTGGTGACATAAAAGTTATGACTTGGCCCGCTCAAAGTCCAGACCTTAATCTGATTGAGAAAATCTGGCATTTGCTGGATACCAAGATAAATAAATCTGTGGTAACATCGAAAGAATCTCTTTGGAATGAACTTCAAACCATATGGAATGGTTTAACGAGTGAAGAAATAAAAAATATGTGAACGATTAAATGCAAAGCAAAGGGTGGCCACACTAGATACTGACTTTTTTCCTCCAAGAGACTATTATTTTTGTTTTCACAATATATTGTTATCTGTTTACTTATTTTCATCTACATGAACCAATATTACATGAAATAAATACTTGAATAGTACTTGGTTTCTGATTTATCTTCATTGTGTTAAGTGTATAATCATCACTGCATACTACTGTATTATGTCAATAATGCCAATCCAAGGGTAATCAAAAGCCTAGAATGATGACTAGATCCTGAAAGCTACCATGTACCTGCAATAAAGAAGCAATTGAACACACCTGATTGATCAAAAATATCTGTAAAGCCATTTGTCCCAAAGATTATGGTTCCCTGAAATGGGGGTACTATTTATAAAAAAGTGCTGCAATTTCTACACAGTGAATCCAAAATATATAATAACACAATCATTTTAATAAAATCAGAGAATGTGCACTTTACTCACATGTAAATGATTGATCTAAAATTGTGGAGGAAGGAGACAAATCAAGAAAAAATGTCCCAAGACATACAGGGCTCACTGTATATGCAAAATTAAACTCCTACGCCTAACTAGGATTACATTAATAAATCCATGTTCAATAAAGTCATGACACCTTCTAATGTTAGCTACAGTAAGTGAGCTGACCTGTGGTTTTAGCCAGAGATAAACAGACTGCAGCAATGTTTGAATTTTCTCAGGAGCCTAAGCTATTTTAAGGTTGCAACTGTTTTACAAATCTGAGCGTTGCGATGCTCTCTACTGTCAGCGTGACAATGTGAATGTACAACGGCACAAATGACAGGAATGAAGTGGGCCAGAAAGCCCATTGGAGCAGATCAGATAGGTGAGCCAATAACCTTCCTGAAGACAATAACCACGATCAAAGCAACCTCGGTTCCTGAGGGCTCCAGAGTCATCTGCGGCAGACAGTTATGGAAAGTCATTTAGATTTTATTGTTAAAGGCACAAGACAGGGTATAGTTTTATTCGTTTTTTAGGGATATGAAAGAACATTTCAGACTATCAACTCTTTCAGACTGTTTAATGGCCACATTTCTCTGTATTTCTATTCCAGTGCTTTGGCGGTTATGTGCCATGTCTCGATGTTCAATGTTTGTGAAACTGCTTCCTTTGTGGAGCGTTTTGGAAGGGCTCCCAGTTTCCCTCAGTGAACTTATCCAGCTAATTTAGTAATCCTGCTTTATGATATCCCCCTCATGCGAAGTGAGTTGCAGTAACTGTGTAATCAACTAAACTTTTACATTACACTGTTATTTAGCTGATGCTTTTTTATCCAATGCAGCTTACAGTTGATTAGACTAAGCAGGAGACAATCCCCCCTGGAGCAATGAGGGGTTAAGGGCCTTGCTCATGGTTCCAGTCCTATGACTACACCAGGGATCAAACCACTGACCTTGCTGGTCCCAGTCATGTACCTTAACTCTCCTGCCTTATATCAAAGGAAGCAAGTTTACCCACAGCAATTTTAACTGAGCTGTATCCTGACATGATTTAGAATACAGCCTGTAGCATGGTATGGCCTCAGTCCATGAGGGTTAAAGTAGATTTACTGTACAGAGTGATTTATATCAACAGCTCTTTTCATTGTTAATACGAGTATGTCTTCCCTGACATATCATATGTCTGACTGTAAGTCACAGTATCAACTGCATTTACTTCCATTGTTTGGATAATTAGTTTCAGAAAAAGTAAGGCACAGCCAGGCAGGCAAACGCTTTTGAAGCAGCTGGTAGCTGGTTGACCAGTTAAACCAGTTCAAGCTACGTTTTACACAAGTGAAGAACAGTAATTCTGTGCTCCACCTCTTTCACAGAAAAAACCCTCACTTACACTGACATGCCCTCTCACGTCATAATCTAAACCATCTTGTGCAGATTACTCTGAGCAGCGCAGCAGAGCGAAGGGCATGTACATACTGAAGGGAGAAACTGCCGACAGAGGAACAATTCTGCTTCGCAACTGACACAAACGAGGTGTGTACAAATTCCCTTCTCTTTGTTTTAGTTGTTTATGTATGTCGTTTCATTTTATTACATACTATTTTCTGTACCAAAGTTAACAGAAACACTCACTCCTCTCTCTCTCTCTCCCTCTCTCTGTCTCTCTCTCCTTTACGGCTGAGACTGTGCTGACATATAATTCTTGAGCAGGGAGGGGAGTGGGCCTTTTTGTTGTCGTTTTCTTTTTTCCTTGACCTACACTTATGTGAACTGATGCAGGTTCACCCAAGATCTCCTTATGTAGTGTATTTCTGCTTGAAACATTGCATGTACAATGAACTTAGTCTTGTCTTATGTACATTTACTGAGACAGGTAAAGTGTAGTTTTTTGTTCTTTCAATACAAGTAGCCCTTTCACCAAAAGGGTTGAAACAAAAGTCTTTGTTTCTAAGCAGTCTTCACAGCCTAGTCCAAAGACCTACCTGTTGATACATCCATGTATAATGGGTATCCATGTGAAATGGTTTGATATACACTCAGTGGCCACTATATTAGGCATGCCAAACCCAACATCAGAACAGGGAAGAAATGAGATCTAGGTGACCTCGACTGTGGAATGTTTGTTGCCGCAAGACGAGGTGGTTTGAGTATCGCAAAAACTGCTGATCTCCTGGGATTTTTCACGCACAGTCTCTAGAGTTGGTGAAAAAACAACATCCAGTAGGCAGCAGTTCTGTGGGCGAAAACCCCTAGTTAATCAGAGTGGTCAGAGGAGAAAGGCCTAGTTCAAGCTGACAGGAAGGTGACAGTAACTCAAAGAGACACATTACAACAGTGGAATGCAGAAACAGCTTTGCTTCTCCACTCATAATTAAGTAGATAAAATAAGTATGTTGAATTGATTTCATGCAACCCACAATTAACCTTAGTCTGTACAACTGACTTTTAATGTTTGATATGTTGGACAAGGATGTGAGCATCCAGGCAGAACTGGTATGAAATTTAAGAATTTGTTTTTTGCCTTGATAAAGCTAGTTTCTGCTTCCTTTGAGAGCGACAAAGACCAATATACCTATACTGAACCTCAGTTGGTTTTGGAAATGTCAACTGAATCACTGTTCCCAAAAACAATGTTATGATTTGATGCCTGGTAAAAAAACATCCTGGTGCCATGTAGCACGCCCTCTGGCATCAGGTCATGTCTACACCCAAAAAACTACATGTCAAGAAAGATTTATGCACTGAAACTAGAATGGCAAGTCCTTTCCTTGTTTGCTCTAAAACAGACTTGGGAGTCTCTTTCATCCAGTGACTCTTTCATCCAGTGTCTCGTAACCCAATTCATTCTGAGTGAATGTTTCCAGAACTTAAGACACTGGAAATGATAAGGGCCTTCTCCTGGGCTCCAAATGGACTGCTGTCTGGTTCAGCATAAGCAAACCACGAACAGGCCGGCAGCCAAAGCAGAGACATCAGCATCATTAGATTTAGGTGATCTTTCCTTCAGTCCCAGGTCTCCAGACCACAGGGAGTATAATATTCTGTCACTGACATAGCACAGAATCCACTGACGTGACAGTCCTCCTAAGAGGATTCATCATGTAGTCCCTCTAAACCGAGCTGGAAAAGGTTAATACAGTAAAATAAAAACCATTTTGACAAAGTGCACACAAAATGTTTGATGATTTCAACCAAATGGTTTGCTTTGGCAGCATTGACATTGTTGCGTGCTAACAGTACTGTATCTAGCCGGAGCAGCATGACTTTCAGTGTCAGCTTTGGAGAGGCTCCTCCCTCTAGCATGGAATCACATTCCGATTTTTATTAAAATTATTGACAGACTCTTTGCTTGAGGGAGATTAAAAAACATTTCCTGAAGCAAGCAGGTTAGAACAGTATTGTGGCTCAATTAAGTGACAGCACTCTGGCTTTCTTTGCATGTGAATATCAAGAAGAATTCCTCACTACACAGCTTATACATTTATTTCAGAAGGAACTTTTGTTTTCGAGTCAAAGCAAGATTAATGAAACAGTCAATGTTTTTCATTAGACAAATACTATGGATGTTCTGGCTTTATTTAGAATTTATTGCTGTGCATAACCAGACTTTTTACAAAGACACAATGAAAGACATTTGTTCTGCAACACATTGTAATATTATTGCCAGATTGCTAAGAGTTTCATGCTGCTCAGATATTTGTGGGAAAAGATCAGTACTTGGTATCTGTATTTTCATCCGAATATTGTCATTAACTTGACTATAGTTGTAAAGGGATGCCAAGAATCTAGACATAAATTGTTAATGTCATTATAATAAATTAAAATCCCATAGTGTAGTGGCATATTACTATTACTACTACTGGATGTGCAAGGATATACAATTCTTATGTTTTCAGTAGAATTCTAAATGTCGGGACATACCCTGCCCTTTTTGGCCTTTCCTGATTAATGTTTTATGTCCTCTTCATATGGTCAAAGTTCAGATTCTCAGCTTTCACTAAAGAGTATTGTTATACATTTTGGTTTCACCATGTAGTAATTACTGTACCTTTTATATGTTTGAGACAAAATAACATAAAGTCAAATAAAATAGTCTTGTATGTTTTGTATTTTGTCACATGTCCTTTGTATGTCAAGACTTCCTGAAGTCTGTGGCCTCTCAACATCACCAACATTAACCCCTTAATTCATACCCGGTGTCGGTTTTCTTTTTACCGTTGGAAAGCGTTAAAACCTGCTATGTAGAAAAAGTGCTGCAATGGTGAAATAAGCTTGAAATAAGCTGAGGATCTGCACTTTGACCACATGTGAATTATTTCCTCTGTTTGTCACCAATCAGAAAAGGCAGGGGGCACTCTACTACCTGTCTATTTTTTTTTTATTGTTGACTCTCTTTGCTTGGCCTGTTTTTCACTCCCATATTCATTAATCCCTTAATGATGGCTTCTCAAATTCGGTGTTTTAAGTCCTAAACTTTAGGCCTGATTCATACTTCTGTGTCGAATCTAGGCAGAGGCTACAGCCTATGCGTAGCCGCATTCCCTACGTCGTAGCCTGACACGCACCTCCCCATTAATGTAACTACGTGCCTACGTGTAGGCTACCCCAGTAGCCGGTGCCTAGATTCGACACAGAAGTATAAATCAGGCTTCAGTGGCACCCATGCCTAGTGTGGGAGGTATGTCTTATCTGTCCCTCTGTTTCTATTCTGTATCCATTACTAGTTTTCCAAGCTTGCACCTATTGCACATTTGACCATTAGCCTCATTTAATTACAAGCTATAATGCCATGCACCTCATCGTTGCTTCAAATGTCATTGCTAGTAGAATGGCCTTCTTTCAGTTTTTAGCCATCACTGATGTAGCTTGCAATGTGCAACTTTAGGACACAGTCAAGTTAGCACCAGTTTCAGATGGATTGGGCTTGTACTAAGTGTTTCTAATCACATTGCGCAGATCCCTTATTGACAATAGTCAGACCCATGCTCGTAGATTCCGAACTGTTCCCTGATTGGCCGTGGTCCTAATTTTAGAGATATAGGCCATCGGACTGGTTGGCTTCCATACCTGAGTGTTCTTGTAGACCCTGATAGCACTGATGCTTGCTGAATGCGCATCATCTTGAACACATTCGTATTCCAATGGGATGTTGGATAAACCACACTGAGATCCTGAGCTCCTGGTCCCTCCCAACAGATTCTAGAACTGATACTGCACATCTTCATTCACAGACTGCATAGAGGTCCATGCACTGACCGATGTTCAGGATAGGAGTGAAGCGAGGGATACTACTCAACCTCCTAATTTTAATAGGATGTATTTCTGCAGAAAGTGTCCGACACTTACACACAACGCACACAAGATTCTGACAGAAGTAGGGGTAGTCCCTGCTTCTATCAACAACAAAAAAAAAGTAATAGTAATAAGATGCATAATTCTACATCTAATAACTGAATAGTTACATAAGCATATTGTGAAACTTAGTAAATGATTGGTTATTTTGATGAGGTTTGTCATAGTTAAAGAGGCAGTTCAGAAAAAATGTAATTCAAGTATATTTCCACTTACGCAGAGTGCTATCTATCTCCAGATAGTTTTGTTGAGATGTGACAAATTTGATAGATTTGATGATTTGATGATATAATGGACCTCTATGCATCTTTTTGTTTCTCGTAATGAATCAGGCAGAAAAACTCAACAGCAACATCTCTTTCCAAAGTGCCACGGTTTCTCACAAACATCAACAGAGCGCAAAAACGAACTACTTATTCTGCTACATGCCTGTGTCCACACAAGCAGAAGTAATTCTGCTGAAGCACACAAATATTTTTGGGCAAAGTGTCTTCTTCATTGTCTGACATTGCGAGCCAAAGGAGTTCCTATGTCGCCATGGCATAATTTTGCTACCTCAAGTTCACAGCAGGCTAACACAAACATATGCAAGCATATGCAAGCCAAGCGCAACAAAGAGCAGGCTAAACACTGATCAAAACAATTGACCTTTGCCCCCATGTGTCATGTGTCAAGGAAAAGGCGAGTGTGGCTGGACTTAATCCTGTCCTCGCCATGATGCGATGTTATCTCATGTGCACTTATCAGTGATTCTCTATAGCAGCTGAAGCTTGGTTCAGTCCTAAGGGCCTAGGCTGTAAACTGTGGTGTGTAAAGTGTGGCCGGAGACCAAGGGCCAAGGGTGGATGGATGTGTGCCATCATGGAAGGGACACAAAGGCACCGCAAGGTATCAGGCAAGACTAGTAGTATGTGATGTTGATGGACATCCTGTAAGAAAGAGATCCTTGCAGATAAAATGGCCATGTGCATCAAGCCAAGGCCTCCGAGGGTATTTAAGTCTTTTGAAGGTCGCTGTACTGTGGTTACTGTTTTGTGTTTCAGTGACCTTGCCACTTTGTTGACTTGGGTGAGTTCCTGCATTGTCCTGACTTTGATTCCACTGAGAAAAGCTGGGTCCTAACAATGTCTAATCATATACTATCATCATGAATAATGAATAAAAACAGGCTCTGAATTGAAAATAATAATTTACTCTACATAACATATGCTTTGACAGTCCAAGGGACATGGCATCAGACAGGGTTCCTCCTTGGTATAGCTATGGGGCGGATAAAGGAATTGCCAAACTCACCCGTTTGTACTCCTAGAAATGGATGAGACAGAGAGAGGAACTTTATTATTTTATGGATGGCAATACTAGAACAGAGCGTAATGACTTAAGAGAAGATTTGTCCATTTGAATTTGGACAAAAAAGGGGTTATGTCTACAGAATGACAGTGCATAAGTTGGCGTGGCATCATGCAGCCACTCCTAATCTCTTAATGAATCTGCCCATTCCCAGGCAAGCACAAATAGAAACAAATAAGATGATATGCCACATCCTTCAATACCTTATCTGTTAGCGATATTGATTCACGGTAGCACAGCTTCCAGTAAAATAAACAGTTAAATTGTAAATGGGCTCAGACCTTTGGTCAGTAATTACCTATCATAAGTCATGCCAGATTTCCTTGCAGGCATGGAGGACATTATGCAAACCCAGGTCAGATAAAATAAATGCTCTCCACAGACATAAAAATTATGAAAACCTAAAATTATCCATCTTCATACTTTGACTTCAGAGGAGCTTCTTCAACCTGCGTCCACCCAGCCTGAATAATCTTCAGAAAATGAATTTGTTTCTTGCATCTGAATGTTAGACGTATCTGCTTCAGCATGAGAAATCTGTATGTATTGGTTTCTCATGCTGATCCTGATGTCCTTGTTCTAACTGAAGCATGGCTAAAAAAAGTTGTTTCTGACTCTGAAATATAGTGCCATGAACAAGTTTTGGGCAAAAAAAAAAAAAAGAGGGGGAACCTCGCTGATTTCCTGTTTTATTGCATATCTGTCACAATGGTTTCAGATCTTTAGACAAAATGTAATATTAGAAAAAAGTAACTCGAGTAAACACAAAACACATTTTTAAAATGATTATTTACTGAATTTCAATGACGCGCCCGTTTTATTACTTTACTCTTGTTGTATTACTTTACTCCCGTTGACTTTGAACTAACCATCTTCTCCAAGTTCGAAATTATCATTATGCTAATAAATAAGGCCTAAACTTTCTTATCCACGTATAGGTTGATATTTGTTTGGCCTCTTTAGCTGCCATATGTGTATAATTTAATTATGATAAATTATTTTAAGATAATGAAAAACGAACAAAGCCATTTGCAGTAATTTGCGTCGTGTTATTTCAAGCTTTAGCTATTGAGCAGGACCAATATCACATTCTTGCATGCAGGATATGCAAATTATTTAAATGTATGCTACGTCTATTTGCATTGAGAAAGGGCCTTGAACAAATTGGCTTTTGTATGCAGTATGCAGTCTAAAGGAGGATAATATATAAATATTTTAGATGTAACGTTTATGCTTCCGGGTGCCGCCTAGAACTAGACACCGTGTAGGCTATCTAATAAATATTTCGTTTGAATTGTACACTGGGGATTGTGCTCGTTCTAGTGAAGCACACGTTCAAGACACTCAAGCCCGCATAAACGCAAAACACTCCTGCCCGAAAGCGTTCCCCTTGCACCATGCAGCACTAACTTGTCGACAACTCACGCTGGTGAAACTTCGTCTGATCACCGAGATGTAAGTAGCCGACAGATACACGTTTTACAAATGTTACTACAGCCGTAGAGTTTGTTACAATTGACGAACATTCTCATTTCAAAACGCTGAAGTTTTAATGTTGGCTCAGTAAAATGCAAACAATCCTTATTCCGAGCACGACGTTTTACTAAACTTAAATTTAAATCTATATATATATATATTTACCTGCAATTGTCGTAAACAGAGTTGTAATAGTATTTTTGGTTACTATTATCCAAAAACTACAATGTAACAGGAGAGCAGGGAAATCAATCGTTATGCCCGCTAACTTTCAGGAAACTTCGATTTCGTAAGGCATCTGGCTACTACATGACCAGTTTTTGCCTGTAAGCATTTCTTTCTCAACTTACAGGCGCCGTGAATGTAGACTAGAAGATGTTGTTTCTACGCAGTTTTGCTTTTTCAGTTCGTGTCCGTGGAATTATAGGCAACCGCTGTAATATGACTAACGGCAGCTCGCGTTCTATTTCTGTATGGAGGGCTTGGTGGTCCTATTTAAACATATTGTATAAGCGCGCATCTCGGGTTAAGTTGAGAGAGTCTAAAGGAACAACTCACTGGGAGTGCCAAGTTTAGCTATGTCGCTTATTAACCAACCCAGTCATTCTGGGTTTTGTTGTCGGTGTTATTGCGAGAAAAAAAAATGGCCATCAGAATTACGTGATGAGCGGTTTAAGGCAGACTTCATCTGTTGATTCATCTGTTTTTATGTATCAGTCAAGTCCACCATTGCAATTTCAGCTGTGAGAAACTGCGACAGATGTGCATTCGGCCTCCGTTAAGATCCCGTCAAGCAGGACTATTTATTGGCAAAGCCATATTAGCTTGACATTTAATTCTTACGTTTGCTGATGGCAATGTCTGGGAAGATCTGAGCTGGATATATTTGTGACTGTACAAGCTGGTTCTGCTGGAACTTGCCAGTTTAGCTGCTTTGGCTGCGGTCTTTGTTGTGTGCTGTCAGTGTGGCAACCAACTCCCAAACAAACTTGCTTTAGAAAAAAAGACTAGTTAAACAAAGCCCCAAAATACATTAGGTTTGTTAAGTGTTCTAGGGCAAATGCTTTTAGGTAGAGGCGAGGGTGTGCATGTCAGTACTAGCTACCTCAGCAGGAATCAATTTCTTACAGTTTGCAAGCTCTGTATGACTGTTTAGCAAGTGACTACATGTTTCAGTGTTTTGAAGGGTTTGAAAATGTTAGTGCCGTTTAACACAAAGGGGCATCTCTGTTGTTCCCGTGTGCTTAGTCATTTGAAATTCAGGAACTGGATGTGATGTTATCACAAATAAATTACTTCACTCTTGATATCCCTTCCTGCTCCGGCTTAAAAGTGGACTGGGTTTGATTCCACTTCAACACATTCCCTTCCCTCGCTGTCTTCCCTCGAGGGAGATATTTTGTGACAGAATTTGTGACATGTAAGCAAGCAAACTTAGCAGGTGATCTGCTAGGGAGGATAGATAAAGAACAAAGCATATGGAAGATTGAGGATTTCTTAATCGTCACTCATAAACACCAAAAAGTAGGCTGAAGTACATGACAAAGTTAAATTCTCAGTTCTTAAAGGTATAATATGTATTTTTTTTCTTTTTGAAACATTTTTTAATTTTATTATATTGTTTTTTAGGCAATAGCAATTAAATATATAATGACCTTTATATAATTAAAAATTGCAGCCGCACACAGGAAGTGATGCAGTTGATGTATTCAGTACAGCGCTAATATGGAAGAATAGCAAATTACTAGCCTATTCGAGTTTGGTGAATAATTATTTGGTAAAGAAGTCCAAGTTTGAATACAAAGCCTATGGCGGAGCTGCCGAAGGAAAGGCCGGTGCCCTGTTTCATGAAACGGGTCCATAGAGTTAGCTGGAGAACTGCACTGAGTAAAACCCTAGTTTTATAGCTAGTTTTATAGCATAGACTTTGTCGGAATCTGTTTTGGGTGACTTGTGCTAACTCATTTATGTATGACAGATTAGTGTTTTTGGCTTGTTTCTGACACTGTTGCATGTCAGTTGTTCAATTGTCAATAGCTGTATATCACACTTTCCAGTCGTCAAAATGTTGGCAGGCTTGTACCCGTTAGCAAGTGAAAACTAACCTCATTCACTAGCTACCTATCACCGCATTATAAGTTGGGCTAGTCCTGAATACAGGAGACTGTGGTCTCATTATTTTTCCTTTTTTGTGGCTATTGAATTGTGTCACAATGCAGGCGACACTTGATATTTGAAAGGCTGTGGCTACATGCAATTTGCAGTGTGCAATTCCACTGTATTGCCAGCTAGCAATGCCGATCTTAGTAAAATAGCCAATCAAGGAAAATCTTAGATATTGCCACTTTATTCCCCCCTCCCATCCCTGAACATGTGCTTATGAATTATTCACAAACCTCACAAACTCACAATCCTATGAAAAATATTGGTACCTCTGACAGTGCACTGTCTTCATACGTAGAGCTTTGTATTGTATCCCGAACGCCATCCTGGCATTTTGGGGATACCCCCCTTGAAGCAAGGGAAGGGAACATCAGGAAAATAACATAAGATTCCGGCCCTGGTTCACTTATGGAGTTTGGAATTCCAGAGGTGGAATGTCAACAATATCAGGGATAGGCCGTCGCTCGGTCTGCATTTTTCTTTCAATATTTGATGGCTTACTACAACAGTACCACTTTGTGTATGACTTCCAAACTTCTAAGACTAGTAAATATCTTGGTTCGGAACAGCCTCAAGCTAAATTAAGTAAAAGAGATAATTTATTTAAATAAATATACAATGCCAAATTTGAGTCAGGGCAGAAAATGGCCAAAAAGTCAGGTTCCAAAGCTTCCAATCAAAATGAAACTGTATGTCCTTCAAAAGGTATATTATATACGTACAGTACAAACTTGTGGGCCTACACAGATTAGAAAAAACAATGCAGAATACAAATGTTTGGAGATATTGTCCTCAAATTTGAAAGGGTATTTGTCCAGTGTTGTGACTTGGCTCCATTGTGCCACAGCTATAATAATCTGTATCCAGTCAAAAACAGAAAATCTTTTCAGTGAGAAGAAAATTCTCACTGACTATGTAAAGAACATTTCTACAAAGTTTGCGCCAAATTGTAATGGCTACACCCCACATTTTTCACGGTATCACCCCAGGGCCGCTTGTGTCTAGCTGCTCTCCAAGATACCTCTCCACTGCTGTTAGAAAAAGCACACAAGCCCTGACGCACTTGAGCAGGGCTTTGAGACACCACCTCCATACACACTGGAGTAGGCCACAAGAGCTGCTAACGCCTTTTTTCTCCCATAACATAGGCGAAGATAGAAAAATGTATGAGCAACCAATGTACTTCTCTTAATCATATTAACCATATTAAACTGACGGTTAAGTTTGCATGGTCTTTGTGTTACCAAGTTTCTGAGTGAATTGTTTGGTGAATCATTATCAGTGAAGCCGCAGTCGTGTGTGATAAGGATGAAATTGAATATGGCTTATGTACACAATGATCCACTTTTAATGAAAAGGCAGTGCGTGTCAAACTGTGTGTGTGTGCGCACAGTTTCAGGTTTCTATAATGTAAAACAGACGCTGCTTCCTCTTCCCTCTCCTCAGTGGCCATCTCGCGGCACCAGCGCCACATCGTCCCATTCCACTCCCGCGTGGATCCGTCCCAGCCTTATGCGGCCCTGTGATTTAGGGTATTGAGTATTGATCGGGCTGAGATGGGGGCGGCGCTGGGACTCGCTGACAGAGTACAGAGTACAGAGTGTCGCAGCGATGTTCGGGTGGCAGCCCAGCCAGCAGAATCGCGCACGGGAACCCTTCCTCCAAATCGACAAGAACGTCGACCCTCCTGCTCTGCCCCCACCTTCTCTCCAGCACCCTCTCTTACCCTCACCCTCCCTTAATCCCTCGCCCTCTCCAGCACCCTCTCTTCCCCTCACCCTCCCTTCATCCCTCCTCCACTCCAGGCTACAGACTGTGGGCTCTGCTGCAGTCTGCAGTCTGCTTCTCATCTCAGGGAAGAGAGGCCAGAGGCTGCAGCTACTTTGGCTCCCTCCCTCTCCCCCTCTCTCTCTCTCTCTCTCTCTCTCCTTCTTATTCTTTCTCCCTCCCTCTCCGTTGCCATCTCTGGCTTGCTCCCCCTCTCCCCTGCACTCTTTCCTTGGCCAGTAAACGTGCGGCGGTCCATAACCCGGTCTCGCTCCAGAGGCAGCAGTCGGCCGCACGTAGCCAGCGCTGCGCTAGCCCTCCTCTCCCTGCAGCCTGAGAGCACTCCGAGGGCTGCCGGCTATCGATTTCAGCCGGACCGGAGGGAACGGGCACGCTGACATCCATCAATCCCGGAGCGCTTCGAACGAGCTTCCCGGGGTCCATATAAACGCTGGCTCCACCCCATCCCCTGCCCCCCCCCCCCCTTCCTGCTTCCCCCGCCAACTCCTACCGCGCATGACGCCCACTCCCCCCCCCCCCCCCCAAAACCGGGGATTCCGGGAGCCTGTGAGTCAACAGTTGCTTCCACGTTTTGTCCTCCGCCAGGGTTTGGCCGCCGTCTCCCGGCGAAGATGGAACCCCCTCCGTAACAGCGACATCATTTCCTCTCTTCCCTCTCGCAGTGGGCGAGTTAATGGACAGGCAAGTTCTTCTACGGAGGAAACTAGCTTCGGAGCGAGTCGGAGTGTGTGGAAATCTTGTCCGCGAGCTGTATTAATAATAACTGCGATATGAATACCCGTTTGTCAGAAACGTCGTTTTGGCATGTGGTTTAGGTCAATACTCAGCGCAGTTAGCAGTTGATAAGTTTCTTTTTGTATCCCGTGCTGGAGGAATGTAGTTGGTGAAACTCTTACTTGCGCGTAGGTGAATGCAGTGAGTCGGGCAGGAGGCAGAGGTGTGCAGTTTGAGGGGAGCTGGGGTCCTGGAGGGCTATTCTGTCTCTCACTGGCTGGACATTTATACGACCCACAGCCCGAAAAACAGCCCCACCGATGCTTCTGCTGCACGGAATGACTCAGGCACTCAAGAGGCATAACGTTTTCCGCTGTCTGGTGCCTGGATACATATTTATTTATCGTCTGTGCCGCGTAATGATAATGTGTGTGTGTTTCAAAGTCCCAGATAGGGTGGGCGGTGTGCCAGCTGAAGATGTTTATACACCATCCATCCTGGTTTCTTTCCTTCTGCAGTTACTTTTATTCCTCACTCCTCAGGAGTGAGAGTGAGAGAGGCCTGAGAGTGAGAGAGTGAGTGAGAGAGGCCTGAGAGTGAGAGAGTGAGTGAGAGAGGCCTGAGAGTGAGTGAGAGAGTGAGAGAGGCCTGATTGAGAGAATGAGAGAGGCCAGAGAGTGAGTGAGTGAGAGAGGCCTGAGAGTGAGAGAATGAGAGGGGTGAGAGAGAGAGAGGCCTGAGAGTGAGAGTGAGAGAGGCCAGAATGAGTGAGAGAGGCCAGAGAGAGTGAGAGTGGCCTGAGAGAGTGAGAGAGGACTGAGAGAATGAGAGAGGACTGAGAGAATGAGAGAGGACTGAGAGAATGAGAGAGGACTGAGAGAATGAGAGAGGACTGAGAGAGTGAGAGAGGCCAGAGAGTGAGAGAGGCCAGAGAGTGAGAGAGGCCAGAGAGTGAGAGAGGCCAGAATGAGTGAGAGAGTGAGAGAGGCCAGAGAGAGTGAGTGGGGCCAGAGAGAGTGAGAGAGGCCAGAGAGAGTGAGAGAGGCCAGAGAGAGTGAGAGAGTGTGAGACAGTGAGTGAGGCCAGAGAGAGTGAGAGAGTGAGAGAGGCCAGAGAAAAGTGACGGAGCTGTTCAGCTGTTTGATCCTCTCGCAGCAGGACAGTGCAGTAAGGTGTTTATTGTGCGTTTCTCTTGCAGGAGCGAGGGAGCACAGCTGAAAGTTGGGGTTCCAGACCCCAGGAGGCCCAGCGCGTGAAGACTGTGAGGGACGAGGGCG
The DNA here is from genome assembly GCF_963514075.1 of Conger conger. NCBI lineage: Eukaryota > Metazoa > Chordata > Actinopteri > Anguilliformes > Congridae > Conger > Conger conger. Next base: position 34,804,200 of record NC_083773.1, read on the forward strand.
TCAGGCTTTTTGGTTTCCCGGGCGATGGTGGATGCAAATCGAACAGTGGTTGCGGCACGCGGGCGGGGTCTGTGACCGAGCCCTTTTCACCTCCCCTTGCGCTCCATTGGCCCTCCGTGCCTGAATAAGTCACTGCCCCACCAATCGCAGCCGCGGTCCTCTGCGCTCAAACCAAGCTCAGGTCTGCTGCCGTCTTTTTATTGTACTTTTATTTCTTTTACTTGGAGGATCCTCCCTCTGCGTTTTTCTCCCATGATCCCGTGCGGCCTTACCAGGAGGGACTCGCCGTTCGCAAAGTGCTGAGGAGCCCGGTGGTGTTTTCATCGTGAGCAACCAGGCATCTCCCAGCATGCACTGTAAGAGGAAGATATGCCTGTGTGCTCTGCTGTGCGGGATTCTGTTCGTGATGATCGCCACGCAAACCATGCACAGGACCAACTTTCTGCCCATCGCCATGGCAGCGCTGCTCCCCGTCGGCGTGGCGATGCCCGCCGGGACTCCCAGCGAGGTCACAGTGGAGTTGGACGGCGTGTCCTGCGGCTGTGAGACTTGTGTGGCTGACCTGGGCCAGTCCGAGTGGTTCGACCAGCACTACGAGCCCCAGCAGCAGCCCTTCCTCACTGCCCAGAACACCAGCCTCCCCGCACTCACACTCAAGTGGTGGATGGTGAGTGTGTTATACTGCCCGTGTGCTGACACTGTACTGCCTCTGACTCCACACTGACTCCACACTGACTCCACACTGACTCCACACTGACTCCACACTGACTCCACACTGACTCCACACTGACTCTGACTCCACACTGACTCCGACTCCACACTGACTCCGACTCCACACTGACTCCGACTCCACACTGACTCCGACTCCACACTGACTCCGACTCCACACTGACTCCGACTCCACACTGACTCCGACTCTACCCTGATACTGACTCCAAACTGACTCTACCCTGATACTGACTCCAAACTGACTCTACCCTGATACTGACTCCAAACTGACTCTACCCTGATACTGACTCCAAACTGACTCTACCCTGATACTGACTCCAAACTGACTCTACCCTGATACTGACTCCAAACTGACTCTATCCTGATACTGACTCCAAACTGACTCTACCCTGATACTGACTCCAAACTGACTCTACCCTGATACTGACTCCAAACTGACTCTACCCTGATACTGACTCCACACTGACTCTACCCTGATACTGACTCAACACTTACCCCACACTGACACCAAACTGAGATTAACTCCACCCTGACACTGACTCTGACTCCACACTGACTGCACACTAGGGACTGACTTTTAGTACCCGAGGGTATTTTGTCTGAGTACATAAGCAGTCATTTGTGTTTGGAATGTTGCCAGTAGGGGTGTGCAGAGACGGCCCTATCAGTGTCTGGGGGGAAGGGGAGGGTGGAGGGCTGTCCGCTCATCTTTCACTGTTATTTAAAGCCGCAGTAGGTAACTTTTATTCAAAAGATACAGTGCCTTGCATAAGTCGTTATGGGCCCACAAAGCACAGTAAAATGGTTAATGTTCAACACCTTTCTGCACTGCCCATGGGCTGCAGTGCTGTATCGGTTCAGCACAGCAGTGCATGAAAGCTTGCCCGAAATCTCATGTCACACAGATCCCCCCACATAGGCCGAGCACTTCTGTCACGCACACCATTTATTGCAAAAAGAAGCACATTGTAATGGAATGACAGTTGTAAGTTAATAAAGACTGTAATGTGCTTCTTTGCAGACCCCAGGGGGGCCCAGATCCCAGTTTAGGAACCTCTGGCCTAGACTACGCACCACAGTGCCCTAGTCATACACTTAGGCTTAATAGAGAGTTTAATAGAGATATGCCGCTTAATAAAAAACACTTTCCCATTACCGATCCTATTCATTCCCCTACTGTGTTGATTTGTATTCTAGCAGACACCCTACAGTTCAACGGGACTTAACTTGACCGTCACTGCCTGTATACTTGACAATGGCAACCATGTTAAAAAATCTACTACTTTCCTGGTTTGCAGACGGCAGTGGATTCTAGAAGCTGAGATTATGACCCATAACGCTGCAATGTACAAAAATGATGAAGCTAATTCTCTTAATTGAATTTATTATCAGGAAAGTGGATTGTTTTTATAGTACTCGATGGCCTTTGAGCACTTATTTTTCTGTCTAGCACTCCAATGCCTGTACCCATCCCTAGTCCACACCGACACGCTGCGCTAAAGAGCCAACGGGTCTTCCCTCGACCGACTCCGCCTGTCGTCACGGTTATTGAGTTTAACACATCGGCGCTGGAGCGTGCAGGAAGTGAGGAACAGAGAGCGGGGGATTGTGCACACCGCTTAACCACATCCTGTTAATGGTGGAAAGCGTGACACCCTCATTCTACATGTAAAAACTACCTTTGAAATTGAGGAAACAAAGTATATTTCTAATATAAAGTGTTTTTATTTGCCTTTTGGCTTTGAGTAAAAATTCCTATTTGCCTTACGCTTGATGACTGGAGGGGATGGAAGTGCTCTGCAGAGGCCCTCAGAGCCTTGGATCTCTGTGGATAAACACCGTAAAAGCCCTGTATCGCTGAGGACAAACATCTGGAAAAACCGCCATTTTGTTACGAGGGGGAAAAAAAATGTTCTCCCTTATCACACTCGTAAGCCAACGGCTGTAAAAACGCTCTGGTTAAAGCAGTTGCACTGACAGTTACCAGTTCCACAACTGCGGACTGTCAATGCAATTGCATTAAAAAATAAAAAAAAGGGGGGAGGGGGGGCCTCCCTACGGTGCGGATGTGGACATTTAGGTACTGTGAGCTTCTCTCCAGCAGGTATGTCAACAAGTTTTAATTAAACGGAATTGGTTTTGGAAAGTAATGGAAGTTTTGGAAGGCAGCACTGGGATATGCTCGTCTTGATGTGTAACAGACACCCAGCTTCTTGCCAAATACAAAGACACGTACACAATTGTTCAGCAGAGTCTGCCGGGGATTCCAAGAGACTGCAGAAAGATGAGCCAGGTCGTAAAGAGGGCAGTTTGGGGCTGTCCAAGGCCGGCTCGGAAACAACTTTTGTTTAGACTGCGGCTCTCCAGGAAGTGTGGCGTGGTCGTGCTCTAGAGACGGGGGCGTTGAGCTCCGTGCCTGTGTTCTCTCTGTTCCAGCGTCTCCAGCGGTCGACAGGGGAGACGGTGGAGGAGGTGCTCGAGAAAATGTTCCAGGTGATCTCCAGCCCCTTGCCGGATTGGCCCCCCCGGCAGGACCGGTGCAGGACGTGTGCAGTGGTGGGAAACTCAGGAAACCTGCTGGGGTCAAAGTTCGGCCCGTTGATCAACTCCCACACCACTGTGATCAGGTGTGTGTGACCTACAAGTGCTTAGGCCAGTAATTTAATAACCGTGACTGGACTACCACCCAGAACACGGACTCCCTCACTGGATCAAGTTTGCATTGCCCAAGGCCCTGTATCACTAAGCAGGGTTACTGGGTCAGCAGGGTAACTGCACTGAATAAAACCTGGAACCCTTCCAAATCTGGAACATGGTCTGAAGTAAAAGCAGTTCAGATATCCAGCGAAGTCTGTAATCCTGCTTTGTGAAAAAAACATTTATTATCCATTCAGGGCACAGGTTATCATCCAATCATTGCCTGGGTCAGTGTTCTTAACTAGCCTAATCATTGCAATATCTGAGTTTTTAAGCAATCGCAGGACAGTATTCTTAACCAGTCAGGGTACAGATCAGTGTTACTAGCCAACCAGGACCTAGGTCAGTATTATGAAGCAACTAGGACACAGGTTAGTGTTATTAACCTATCAGGGCACACAGGTCAGTGCTATTAACCAATCAGGGCACCCGGGTGAGTGTTACTCACCCACAGCTGTGCCCTCTTTTGAAGGATGAACAAAGCCACTACCTTGGGGTTCGAGGAGGACGTGGGGAACAGGACCACACACCACATCCTCTACCCAGAGAGTGCGGTGGACCTGCCTCCTGGCGTGCACCTGGTCCTGCTGCCCTTCAAACTGAGGGACATACAGTGGGTGGTCAGCGCCCTGACCACGGGAGAGATAAAGAGGTGCGTCTACCCCCCTCTCCCCCCCTCCCAAATACACGACTCCAGTCTGCCCAGCTCCGTGTGCTTTCACATGCTGCCATACACCCACTGGCACACGATCCTACGCTTCATCACACTTTCACACACTCACACACTTCCTGCCTGCGCGCTGTGTCAGGCTTTCACATGCCCTAACCCTTTACTGCAGGGGTGTCAAGCTTCAGTCGTGGAGGGTGGCAGTGTCTGCCGGTATTTGTGGTTTCCTTTCAATCAGCAGACAATTACGGCCTTGAGAACAAGGTGCGTGGACTCTTTAGTCAATGAAAGACTTTGAAGTTCATCTCTTGTGCTGACGCACACCAAAAACCAGCAGACACTGCAGCCCTCTAGGACTGGAGTTTGACACCCCTGCTTTACTGTGACCCTGGTAATGTAATGTACAATGTTTACGTTTACATTTTAGTAATGTAGCGACTTACAAGTGAATAAGTTACTCAACAAGTGAATGGCATCAAATCCCCCCAAAAAATTTTTTTTACAAAAAACTTGCATGTAGCGCAGTCATAAACAATACAATAGTCATAGTAGGTGCAGATTTCTTTCACACGCCCTAACCCTTTACTCTGCCCCTGGTAATGTAATGTAATGTACAATATCTTGTTTTCTGCTCCCCAGTACGTATATGAGAGTGAAAAATCTTGTGAAGGCTGATAAGGACAAGGTAACATCAATAAACAATAAACTGACTGTTCTCAGTTTCAATTGTTTTTGAGGAACTGTGAAAAGTTTCCCTGGCTGTAGACCAATGTTCTGGTACTGACCTGCAGGTGATTGTAGTGAACCCCACCTTCTTTAAATACACCCATGACAAGTGGACTGAGCACCATGGGCGGTACCCTTCCACCGGGATGCTGGCCCTCATCTTCTCTCTGCACATTTGTGACGAGGTAAGCGTGTAACCAACTGCAGGGTCTATCCCACTGTGCACTGGGTTCCACAACTGCATTGTGGTAAATGGATGCAAACGTTCTGACTTTTAGGGGATTCCCCAGTTTAAAAAACCCCCCAAAAAAACAACAACCTCATGCCACATGATTCTGAATAATATCTGTAATGAATAATGAATAATATCTGTAATCATAATTAGCATGAAAAATTAGTCAAACTACGATAATTCATAATTTGTCATTTTGTTTAATAATTTGTCATGGTTTGTTTCTTTTATAAATCTGCACTTTGCAGATTTCATACTACAAACATTACATTTCAGCCAAGACTTTATAGCTGGACTGAATTGTTTTCTTTTTTTAAAGTGGCCAGCTTTATGAGTTTGGCAGCAGCTGAAGGTGGAAAAATGATTATACTCTCTGAAATGTGTTCCTTTTAAATTGAAATGGAAGTGTATGTGTGTGCAGGTGTAGGTGTGTGTGGAGGGGGCCGTCATAGTGAATCTGCCTGTATTAATAGGGGGTGAGATATGGGGGGGGGGGAAACCTTTTCTGTGTAATAATGGTCCTGTTTGCTCCATCGCCAGGTGTCCGTGTTTGGCTACGGGGCAGACCAGAAAGGGAACTGGCACCACTACTGGGAGAAAAACAAACTTTCCGGCGCTTTCCGGAAAACTGGTGTGCACAGTGCCGATTTTGAGATGCAGGTCATCAAGAAGCTGGCAGCCGAGGGCAAAATCAAGCTGCACACGGTATAAGTGCAGTGGAGCTGGACACACACCCTAAAGCCATACCGCCACAGGGCGTTACTGAGAGGCCAAAGAGACAACGTGTACCCTGTGAATGGCCCTGTACCACTAAAGAGCACTGTCTCACGGCAGAGTCTCACGGAACCAAAAAAGAAAAACTTAAACCCTGTCCTATGACCAAACCAATCACTCACGTTTTTGTTTATACTTTCGTTTTAAAAGCCTGTGTTTTAAAAGCGTGCGACACGGGCGGTTGGGGTCGCCGCGACGGAGAGAAGACGCCCCTCCGCTCGAGCACACGCCGTCCGAGGACCTGAGCGAGCGAGCGGGGAAGAGGCTGGCTCCGTCCGTTTCTTTTCCTCCCCCGACTGTACTTTATCCTGAACCGCCGCGCCTTAACCACAGTGACCCTTCAGGAATTCCAAAGCCTCAGCGGGGGGGGGGGGTGGGGGGGTGGGTTAAGCCAAAACAAGGTCGCTGGCAGATCCAGGCGAGGCGGGGGGGGAAGCTTTTGAACACGCATGTTCCGCAGCGGTGCAGAAGCGCACGCACGCGTTCCCTGTGAAGCAAAATCCAGCACTTTTTTTTTTTTTTTTTTTTCGGAAAGTGGATAATTAACCACGGTGGACTGATTTTACATGGGAATTTAGCAGCTATTACTTTGTTACGAAACCTCTTTTAGCTTTCAGCTGCTTTGGGTTAGAGGTGTGCATGACAAATCACTAAATGGCCAGGAGGCTGTGTTACCCGGTGCCTTGCGCTGGATGCGTTTCTCCACAGACAGAATGTTATTAAGTGCGCATGGATGAATGGGCAGCACTGAGCAGTGGGGCTGCACAGTATGAGGAAAATATGTGACGTCAAATAACGGTATTGAATATCGCGATGACGATATGACTTTAAATAAACAAATACCTTTCTGCTTTATGTGCACTGCTAACATAGACCCCAGATAATGAATAGGCTTATTATGAAAAATTTTAAATTAATTTTCCAATATGCTCTTATTGAACAAATTGCACCTGAACAGCCAATCAATTTCACAACATCAATTCTAATAAATACTATTCATCGCTGATAAATATACGGTATATTGTGCAGCCCTACTGAGCAGCCAGTCAGTATCATCCTGCAGTTCACAGGGCAGATTGTAGAGCTCCTCAATGAGATTTGTTTCAACAAAGATATTAAACATACTGAAATGGGAATGTTTGTTCTAAATCCTGCAATGGAAGAGTCACATGAAGGGCCATATGTGGCCAATGTGGTGGTAATCCAAACGCAAGTTTCATTTCTCGTTTCAGACAGACGCAATGTCCTTCTTCCTTCCAGTAGCTTGACTGTTAAAACGGCAAGCGGCCATGCGCCTATCTGGGTGGGTTGGTCATTACATAAGGTGTGGCCATGGTTGTTTTTGTGGTCATTTTTATGTAGCCGGATGCGATTGGGTTACGACCAACCAAAACCTGGGGCTTGTTCCACAAAGCAGGATTACTGGGTTAGCCAGATAACTGCACAAATTAAAACCCGGAAAAGCTCAGTCCAACTTCAGTCCATATTCCAGATTTGCCCATGCTTCCCAGTTAAGTTATCCAGCTAACTCAGTAATCCTGCTTTGTTGTGAACTCTGGTCTTAAATCATGTTGTAGTTTTATTGCTATTTTAATTGTGTAATAGTAGGCTAGTAACATGCCTATAGGCTGCTAAGCAACTGACATAAACATGCATAAAAATATCAAGATGGATGGATGATCATAATAATGAGCCGATTTAGACGATCACTTTGCACTTGAACTATCCGTCCTAAACCTAGCAAAAGTGCGCCTGGCCCAAAATGGACTTGCGCACTGAGCTTTAGACTTTGCATTTTGACTATGAAGAGAGCCCAAAGTACTTTTGCCTCTGATTTTGCATAAAAATCTATATCTTTGTTTGTATCTTTGTTGAAATCGGCCCAGAGTTGACTGCATGGTATGATAATTTACTGAAATTCAGCAACTGATTAGCAGCCAGTTTCAATTAGAATTTTTAAGAAAATCTACTTTGGAGCACGAAGATTGAGAAATTCTGAAATGAGAACTGTGTGATTTGAGCAAACCTCCCTAATTTTTTGGGGTTTAGTGGTTACTTGAATTAGAATCTGTCCTGTGTGTTTGGGAATGAGGGATTTTAAAAAAATGTAATCAGTGTATAGAGTGTGTCTCTCTGTGTGTGCGCATGTGTGTGAATTGCAACGGTTTCCATTGGCCTTAAACTGGAGCCCTGCGAGGAACTCGGTCTCCGATCCTGCATCCTGTTATCTCCTGCCCACTCCAGGAACATTTTCCTTAATACAAATACAACTGTTCTTTGTAGGCGGTGATTAAAAGTAAATCATTGGTTTGCCGGTTGGGGTTCCGTATTAAATGAGCATGTAGCATTATGTAATTGACCCATATTGACATAACCATCTCTTCCCCAAGTCAGTAGAAGTCACAAAACTGGTACTTTTTTTTTCTTTTTTCTTTTTTCTTTTTTACAGAAACATCTGTTCATCTCTTTTGTTTTAGGCATAAATGTGGAAGGCATTTGGTTTCAGAAATAAACAGAAATGCATGTGACGTTGCTGTTGCTTATTCTTCTAGACTGAAGTTGGTTTACAGCCTGATCTAATGGAAATGTTAATACATGCCTAAGTTACTGTACATTAATTGATAAATTATCACATATTTAGGTTATTTAGGGAAATATTTCACCAAGGCGGCTCATTTATTAAGCGTACGCATGCAGTGCCATTAGACAAAACTTGACTTTCTAAACCAGGGTCCTCAAGCTCAAATCGTAGAGGGCTGCTATGTCTGGGTGGCTTTTGATGTGTCCTGCATTTAAGTACTTAAGTCACCGACTGGCAAAAGTGTGTGCAAAAAAATGTGTGTGTTTCCACACTGCAGTCCCCAGACTGCAGTCCCCTACCACTAGACTTAGGACTTTGACCCCAGGTGAAGGCAGGGTGGAAAACCTGGAATTCAGCCCTCGAGGACCATAATTTCAGTGACTGTTATGAACTTCAGTCCCTTTTATGCTTTCAGAGGACTGACACTCCCAAGATGCCGTCACTCATCTGTCTTGGAGCAGTGGACACAAAGCTGGCAGTGTACAGGAGCACTTCTCTGTATAATGATTAAGAATCTCTTCAGGAAATGACAAATACAGAAAAGGGGAAGAACTAAAAATACAGGATATGGGAAGCAACACAAATGTGATTTGGTTCCTGCTTTATGGACCCGACAGTTTTGTTTACAAAAGCCTGATTGCTGGCTCTCTTGCTTTGACCTTGCTTAGTTTCTACCTTGCTTTTTTGAAGGTAAAAACTACTAACTGTCACCAATTTAATTTGAAAACAGGGCAATAAATTAAGCTACCACCATTTACTCAACATAGTATAATCTGTCTTAATGTTTTATTAAAATAAGCTTTTCTGCACCAAATTCATTTAAGCACTGGACTTGTAGTAATGTGCAAAGCATCATGGTAAGCATCATCAGAAATGTAGCAAAAATGAGATGTTGCCTTCATGTTGCGTTCTTATCACTTTAATATGTAACATTCATAATAATATAAACAAACATACACTGGGAAGTTCCATGTTTTACCGCCAAACCCATATAAAACAAATTAAAATATAAATCATTTAAGAAAATAAAAAAATGAAATTGAAAAATGAAAATTGCATGACAGACAAAATACAGTACTTTTAATCAAATACGAGATACCATAAATAAAAGTAAAAACAAAAAAAAATACTGGAGGCTATTGAAAAGCTTTACTGAAATGCATCATACATTAAATATTGAAATAAAAAGATTTCACTCTCCCCATCCATCAATTTAAAAAAATACCAATGATATAACAATTATGACATTTTTATATAGGCCTACTCTTTAGTTATTACAGCTGTGGATCACGGACAGGAAACGGGCCAGAACTAAACCGTTTTTGTGCAATTCTGTAGAAAAATAAAATAATTGCCTGTAATTGTGGCTTACGGATAGTGGGAAATTATCCTTGTGTGAATCACCAGTTAAATCAGGGCTGCCCAATCATGTGCCAGGGAGGGCCGAGAGCATGCAGGTTGTCATTCCAACCAATCAAAACAGCGGATGATTTGACCAATTAGTTCCCTCCTCTCTGGTTGAAGGTGTGTTAACGAGTGAAATCATTGGGTGTAGTGATTGGTTGGAATTAAAGCCTGCGTACCATGGCACATAATTGGACACCCCTGAGTTAAATACAGGACAGCGTGTTTTAAACAAGCTAAATTAAAAATTATAGTTATAGTTTTCAAGTATTCACCCTTGACCAGCGTGTGTCAAATCCCAGAGCCCAGGGGTTCACACTAATAACACTAAAACAGGTACAAAGCACATTGAACATAGTTCTGACACAGTTTCCATGTATGAAGTCATGCGTCTGAAATGTCCTTATGAACGCTTATTCAAAAAACCTACCCTGACATTCTCAGAACATTCTGTGAGCAGGGGTGTGCAGGAAGCACACAGAACCCGCCCTCTCGTGTGAGTGAGTGAGTGAGTGTGTGTGTGTGTGTATGTGTATGTATGTGTGTGTGTGTGTGTGTGTGTGTGTGTGTGTGTGTGTGTGTGAGTATGTGTATGTGTGTGTGAGTATGTGTGTGTGTGTGTGTGTGAGAGTATGTGTATGTGTGTGTGTGTGTGTGTGTGTGTGTGTGTGTATGTGTGTGTGTGTGTGTGTGTGTGTGTATGTGTGTGTGTGTGTGTGTGTGAGTATGTGTATGTGTGTGTGTATGTGTGTGTGTGTGTGTGTGTGAGTATGTGTATGTGTGTGTGAGTATGTGTGTGTGTGTGTGTGTGTGTGTGTGTGTGTGCGAAACAGTCACGCTGCTCTGAGTAAATGCCTGTAAAAAGGCCTGTTGTGAAACAACCTTCCCATGATAAAAGGCCTGAGGGTATTTGACCTTGTGTTCCTAAATGAAGCTGGCACAGTCCACCTAATGGTTTTGCTTTCCTCGAATGTGAGAGTGACAGCTGTTGTAAGCGTGACATCGTGCACATCCTGCTTTCACTAGAAGCACCAACTGCCAACCAAAACAAATATTGTTTGTGTGAGGCAAAAACATTCTTTGCAACACACAGGTACACACACACACGTACGCACGCACGCAAGCACACACTGTACCCTGTCTTTTAGATCATTGGTTACTTTACCAACCTGACCCTCTTAGAGGGCGGGGTGTTCCACATCCTGTTTTCAGAAGGCTGTGCCACATTGCGCTTCCTACACCCAAATAACATTGCTCTTTCAGTCCACCGAGAGTACCAAAACATACTTTTTTATACAGGACCATAACATACAATACATTATTTATTTTTATTTTTTTTCATAAAGATGTTATATTACCTCACTTCTGAAAATCCATCCCACCATAAGACAAATACAATAAATTATCTTTCCAGGAAACAACTCCCATTCACCGTGTGTCAAGGAACGTGATGCGGAATAGCACAGTTGGTTTCCGCTAGATTAAAAAGTTTTTCTTTAAATGCCTCTGTTTGACTGGAGAAGGTAAGCAATGCAGAAATGCCCAAATCCTTGGAGTTGGGCTGATTTCAGTCATCTGAAACCAGATTTCAAAGGAGAAACTCTACAAAAACCCACACATTTGAGACGCCGTCTGACCTGGCAGCACAGACGCGGGACCTGAGGAGGAGAGAGCCCCAGTACAGTGGCTAGTATACAAGGCACCGCACGCCTTCTGAACTCTATTGTCAGGATATCATGAATTATTCACAGAGCACAAATGGAACGAGCAAGGTTATGTAACCCCTCTCTCTCCCTCTGTCTCTGTCTCTCCCCCTCTCCGTCCGTCTCTCTCTCTCTGTCTCTCCCTCTCTCTCACAGGCAAAGTTAAACGCTAACTTATTGGCGCGGGAGGGGAATGGGCTTCCACACCTGACACTGCGCTGTGCTTCAGTCAGACAGGATGTAGACGAACGAGGAGGGGAAGAGGCCCTTCTTGTGCGGCTGGCCCTCCACGTACCCGTGCTGAAACGATAAGAGAGAGGGCACAGGAGGGTTACTCCATTTGCTCCAAGTGCTTTTTTCCCCAGAACGAAAACAGATGGCGCCGTTAAAACAAGTGGGGGGTACGGAGAAAGGAAATTTGCAGGCTGAGGCCTTTCGGAAAGTGGAATGTGAAAGAGCTCTTGCTATCTTGATAGAATTAGCACATGTTCAGTACAACTTTGTAGGTAAAGCTGGAAGAGCATTTATAAGAAATGTTGTGACGTCACCAGTTTCATCTCCTTACCCTTTCTATTTTTCTCATTTATCTCATCCCTTTAGGCACACACACAAACACACACACACACACACACACACACACACACTTACATAAGCAAGACTGAATTCACTAATGTCAGGAAAATACAGCCAATTGTTTTTGAAGCACATGTGAAATCAATTTCTTGGACAGGAACAAGTGCAGGGAACTACAGGGCGACTGTACAGGGAACTTATTTTGCCAGAATGATTTCACATATATTTAAGGATGTGCTGCACAGTTGTTATCAGGGAAAGGATGGGTGTGTATGGCAGGGAAAAGGCTAAAAGAACATGTTGTCTGAATGAGGGAGTGACCTGCACAAAGAACCCGATCTCTTATTTTATCTTAGTGTATGTCATGTTAGCATCAGCGCTATCTGTACTGCAAGTCTGTTTTCTGTACTGAGCAAGGCGTGGCACTCGCGCTGAATGATCTCTCTGCTGACTCCATTGTACCCAGACACCCCTGTACCCTGGTGGGAAATGAATAAAATATGGAGGCCACACATATCAGTTTGACACGGAGGCACGGAAGGAAAGCACGGAAGGAAAGCACGGCAGTCACATGCTGAAGCTCCTGGCCCGAGCAACGCAGGCCCAGTATCCTTAAAAAACTGCTATGCCATGAGTAAAAGTCACCAGCTTTGTGTTCTTCATAAATAGCCCAGTGAATGTTATATCTGAGTGGTTCTAATAAACTGGCAAACGATGCCCATCTACCCAATTAATTTGTTCCTGTCTGTAAAAATCCCAACAAAACTTTGAAAACTAAAAATAGGCCTTTTTTCCCCAATTCTGGGCTGCGGGTTATTTTGGATGAGGCGCAACTGGCCATTGTCTTGGGCCTCTGGATGTCTGGTGAGACCAAATGTCCAGTTAATGCGGTGAGACACCATTTATGTAGCGAAATGGCGTGATACTTACCCACCAATCCGCATCGTCCTCTCCCAGGACCACGAGCACCTCCCCTTCGTTAAAAGTCAGCTCGTCATGGTGATCTGCCACGCAGTCGTAAACCGCTCTGACACGACGTACCTTTGGTCTCGACTGGAAAACACACAGACAGACCCCGCCACCAAATAAATATATGCAGAACTAAAGAGAAACACATATATAGAAGCCCATCACAGCCAGTGGTGGTTTAAGCCATTGGTTTTAGTCTCTAAAATGCAGTAAGCCCCCCTGTTAAGAATGTAGCTGAACTGAGCTTCCGACACATCCAGCCCATAGATGGCGCTAATGCCAAATGCATCATCGGTGTATGTGTCCTTTATTATGATATTATATTATTATTGTAGAAGAATACATTATATGAAAGTACACTGTGATAATATTACATGTCAGTGTCCCATATGTCATTGTACTGCTATTTTGTATCGGTTTCTATGTCCTGATACAATATTAGCTAGTAAGTGGTGCCAGGAAGTGAAATTGTTTTCCTGTCCACCAGGGGGCAGCACCAGCCCTTCAGGAAGGTACATACAGCTGTGATTAACTGTAATCACTGTAGCACTGTATCACTTAGGCCACTTACCTAATCAGGGGCTACATAAGAGGCCTAGCTCAGGCTTAGGGAGAGCTGGCTTTTAGGTTGGTAAGGACAGGTGGTTTTTTCGGATTATAGTTTTTGTTAAAGACCTTTTGTTTCTGTTACATTTTTGCTTTTACAAAATGGGCAGCCTGTAGCCAAGTGACTAAGGTACATGACTGTCTTGGTGGCTCAAGCCCCGCTGTAGCCACAATAAGATCTGTGCAGCTCTTGGGCCCTTCAGCGAGGCCCTTAAGCCCACATTGCTCCAGGAGGGATTGTCACCTCCTTACTCTAATCCACTGTAAGTCGCTTTGGTAAAAGCATCAGATCTAAATAACTGTAATGTAATGTAATGAATGGCAACACGCCAAACATTTTATGTCCACCGTCTGTCTGTCCACCACATGGTGCAGAGCCCCCCCAGCCCGTGACCACACACTATGCTGCATTACATTAATGGCATTTGCCAGAGCGACGTACAGTTGATTAGACTAAGCAGGAGACCATCCTCCCCTGGAGCAATGCAGGGTTAAAGGCCTTGCTGCCTTGGGCCCAACGGCTGTGCGGATCTTATTGTGGCTACACCGGGGATAGAACCTTGCGGGTCCCAGTCGTGTACCTTAACCACTACGCTACAGGCCGCTGTATGTCTGATATGATATGATTATACTGTATGATATTGGGTGGCGACACAGATGGTGCAGTGGGTAGCACTGCCGCCTCACAGCAAGGAGGTCCTGGGTTCGAATCCCCGTCGGCCGGGGCCTCTCTGTGCGGAGTTTGCATGTTCTCCCCGTGTCTGCGTGGGTTTCCTCCGGGTACTCCGGTTTCCTCCCACAGTCCAAAGAGATGCATATTAGGCTGATTGGAGAGTCTAAATTGCCCGTAGGTGTGAGTGTGTGAGTGAATGGTGTGTGTGCCCTGCGATGGACTGGCGACCTGTCCAGGGTGTATTCCTGCCTTTCGCCCAATGTATGCTGGGATAGGCTCCAGCCCCCCTGCGACCCTGTTCAGGATAAGCAGGTTCAGATAATGGATGGATGGATGGATGTATGATATTGGTAAGGGTGTTCTACATGTCTCTGTTGCAGCCCTGTGTGATTTTGGATAACTCCCCCCTCCTTACCGCTCCTTTCCTGGGCAGGGGGTGCGGGGTTCCTCCCTGGTAGCAGCTGGAGCTGCCGTTGGACTCCAGGCTGAGGGAGCGGGTGCAGGTGGGGGAGCTGAGGGACGGGTGTCGCCCTCCGGGCTGGGGGACCTGGTACAGGAACTGCGAGGAGTTGCCCTCTCCATCCACTCTGAAGCCTGCACAGCACACACAGCCAACATCACCCCTTTAATAGCAATAAATCGACTGGAAACAGACTCTTCCTAATATGCTGCTACACGCTGCTATAAAATACCCTAACCTGTGTTTTACTACAATATGGTGCTCTACACCACATACTCTATCACAGTGTAATATACTACACCGTGTATTACACTACACCATAATATACTGTGTAATATGTGGCACTATATTACACTATACCACGCACAATACTACACTACAGTATAAGTATCTCATAATCAACTGTTAGCTGTCATTTCTTAGTTCTCACAATTGTGTCTCATTATTAGTTAGAGTTGTGTTTGCAAGGATAGTTTTATTGCTACTTTTGTTGTCTATGCCAAAATAAATATTTATCTTTGTTCCTACATAAGTGTATATTATTCTTTAGCATTGTGGTGTATGACAATGGTTTTATAGATATAATCCATTGTCAGGTGAATCTACCAGGCCCAAGTCCTTATCTTTGTTGTATTCTTAGCACTTGTTTCAGCGCGCTTGTCCCTGGCTATGGGGTGCACTTTGTTGTACGTCGCTCTGGATAAGAGCATCTGCCAAATGCCTATAATGCAATGTAATGGTATTCAGCATCCAGCGGATGAGATGCTTTGAGCTGGGTAGCTACCTCGTTCTGGCAGCTCAGACAGGGAGTTGAGAGCAGTCACAGTGTATTTCGGTGACCCTGAGCTGAAAAATAAAAACAGGTTTGATGTCAATTAGTCTGTTGTCATAACATTGCTGTTGTCATAAAATTACACTCCCAAATTGGGCTGATTACAAGTCATGTATTTGCAGTTGATTTTGCACTTATAAGGACCAAGGACAAAGAGACTTGAGAGTTTAACTTCCCTTTCATAAAAAAGCTTTCCCTTACTGAGAAACGATTAAACAGACACGGTGCTTTCAGCACCTCCCCACCAGGGGGCAGTAAGTACATTCAGGTTCCCCTGCAGACAGCAGGGCTGTGCACCTGTACACTTACACAGGCTTCTGAAAGGATGATTCTGGACCGCCGTATGGCCTCGCACTGGCAGGGGCCCCGTAATCTAAACACACAAAGAAGAGGGGTATGAGTGCCCAGACCAGAGAGCCCCCCATCCCTTGCACATGCACACACACACACACAGACAGACACAGACACGCACGCACGCACACACGCACACACGCGCACGCACACGCACACGCACACACGCACACACGCACACAGATACACACACACACACACGCACACGCACACGCACACGCACACGCGCACACACACACACACACACACACACCAGCACACACACACACCAGCACACACGCGCGCACACACACACACACGCACACACACGCACGCACACGCGCACGCGCACACACACACACACACACACCAGCACGCGCGCACGCACGCGCACGCGCACACACACACACACACACACAGCCTGCTCTTACCCATGCCCGTGTGGCGCGGTGCGTGGGGGCTCTGGGGCAGGTGGGGCGTGGGCTCAGAGTAGGTGCGCTTGTGACGGATGGCGAGGGGCGGGGGCGGGGTGCGTTTCTTACTGCTCACACAGTCCCCCCACCCCTCAGGAGGGCTGACCGGGGGGGGAGGCGGGGGGACATTCGGCACTGAAACACACAGAGAGCATGCTGGGTATTCATTTAACCTTCAGTTATTCAGGGAAAGCCAATTGAGAGCAGAGCTCTCTTTCACAATGAGTACAGGGTGCAGGTTAAGAAAAAAAGTAATAAACAGACAAAACAATCTATCATTATTATGAAAAGCAAGTACACTCTTCAAATGTCATATTCTGCAATGATTTCAACTGATTATACTAATAGGAGTTGAACTAAATCAGTTTTGTACTTTTTCAGTGCATAAAATTAAAATTCTGCATTGTCTAGCTGTGTTAACACGAGAAATATCCAGCAACAGATGTTCCTGTGAATGTGTGTGATGTTGTTTTCAACTTTAAAATAGATGTCAAGTAAAAAAAGGCAACTTCTTTAAGAGAGCTTTGTAAACAAACAGAAGGTCAACAATACTGCTCTCGTCTTAAAGTAATTGATGGCTGCCCAACCTTCTACTATAGTGTACAGTGACGTGCTCCAAACGTATCGCCTGTAATAAAGCGAAGGCTAAGGATATAGTACAGCATGCTAGGCAAGCGAACCGCAGTGCATGCTGGGTAAAAATGTAATGGGGTAACCTTGTAGGTAGCGACAGGATGGGACTCACCTCTGACCCTGGGAGGGAGAGGGGGGGCGGGGGAGGAGGGGGGCGGCGGTGGGGGACTGTCCAGGCTGCGCGTCTGGGTGTTGGGGACGGCGTACGTCTCGCGCCGGTGGTCCCGAGCCAGAGCCAACCGACGGCCCACGCTAAAAAGAGCTCCTCCTCCTCCTCCTCCTCCTCCTCCTCGATCAGGCCCTGCGGTGCCAGTCGGGCCCTGGTACAGACTGAACGGCCGTGAGGAGCGCTCCTTCTTTACCGGACCCATCTGCACAAACACGACCCACGACATGCCTTAAGACTACAAACATAACCCAAAACACGCCTTAACATTACAAACACGACCCACAACCATGTCTTAACATTACAAATACAGCCCCTGATACGCCTTAATATTACAAACACAGCCTTGGAATTACATTACAAACACAGCTTTACCCTGCTGTACTGTAAATTCCAGCCATGCCAAACATAACCAGTTGGCTGAGCTGGTAGCTGGTCAAAGCTGTTAAATGTATAGCTTGAGATGGTCAAACCATGTCGAGCTGGGAGCTGGTCTCAACTGGTCAACCGCATTACATTACAAACACAGTGACAACAAATTAAAACACAACCCCACAGCCTTTACATTACAAACACTGCCATAACACTACAAACACAACACACTGCTCACATTGCTAAAAACACACAACTTACAGTACATTACAGACACAAATAATAGCGCTTTCATTGAAATCCTCTCCCAGCACAGCCCACTACATCCACTCCAGCACACGCTCCAGAGACATTTTGTGGGTGAAGTCAAGCCGGCACTGGCCGTCCTGTCGGGTCTCTGACCTTGTCATCCAGGTCATCGTCGCTCTCGTACAGGTCGTCCTGTCGGAGACGCCACTCGTACTCCACGTGCACGTGCATGTTGAACTGGTTACTCTGGGCCTGGTTTATCTGAGAGACCAAAGAGAGAGACCATCAACGCCTCCAAAGCCACGCAGTGAAAGCCCCGAACCGCCACAAAGTACTGAAACCCTTAAACCACCACAAACCAACAGCCTGAAAACACTAAACCTCCACCTAATATCACACTGAGGGCCCTACACCACCACCTAATACACATTTTAGTAATTTGGCAGACGCTTTTAATCCAAAGCGACTTGCAAGTGCATAGGTTCATATATATATATATATATATATATAAATAACATAATATAACACTAAAGCCGATACAACACAACATATCACACTAAAACCATCACAAAACAAAACCCTGAAACCACTAAACCACCACAAAAGATCACAATGAATTCACTAAACCACCTTAAAATATCACACTGACACCCTTAAACCACCACACCCTGAAAACACCACAAAATATCACACAGAAACCTGTCCATGCCACCAAAAAACACCCTGAAACCCCTACATCACATCACAGGAAAATAGTAAATAGTTTGAAATATGAATCAGTACATTAGCATTATAAACAGAAACTAGAGTGAAATAACTGCCTCACGGTTGTATGCCTCCACCAACCAATCAAGTTACAGTTTACATCCCTGTCTGTCCAGCAAAAACGAACTAAAATATAATCAGTTCATTCAGAGTCCAAGTGGATGTTTATGCCAAATGCGAAGAAATTCCCTCAAGGCGTTCCTGAGATATCGCGTTCACAAGAATGATGTGAGGTCACAGTGACCTTGACCCTTGACCCTTGATCACCAAAATCTAATCAGTTCAAGCCCTTGAGTCCAAGTGGATGTTTGTGCCAAATGTGAAGAGTTCCTGAGATATCGCGTTCACAAGAATGATGTGAGGTCACAGTGACCTTGACCTTTGACCGCCAAAATTTAAGTGGATGTTTGTGCCGAATCTGAAGAAATTCCCTCTTGGGTTGTTCCTGAGATATCATATCGCATTCACAAGAATGGGACGGACAGAAAGACAACCCGAAAACATAATGCCTCAAGGCCACGGCTGCCGGCATAAAAAATATTATCAATTTTACTGGAACTCCAGCAGAGGCTCAATCTTCTCCGTAAGATGACATTCAGGGTCTGTGCTTTCATTCAGCATTGATGTTCCTACTGTACTGTCAATCAGTCAGAAGCAATTACAGCAAGCCCTTATGAATCTCCCTGCAGTGCGCACTGCTTTAATGCAAGTCCCCTGGCACCCGCTGACAACATAAAATGGCCGTGATGGAAAGTTAAGGAGTTACTTACCAGCTCTTCACAGTGTGTGTGCTTCAATCTCCGAGCAATATCCAAGCCGGCCTCCCCCACCTCGTTCTCTAGAAAACAAATGGCCTGTCATCCATGTTCTCCCATTTTTACGTGTACTATCATTTCAAAGCCAGAGCACAATGCCACTAAATCCCGCAAAGGGTCATTTAAACAGCAGCATTTCTGTGAGGAACACTGACAGAGGGACCTGTTTGAAACACAGAGCCCATTGCTCCTGAATTAAACTGAAATTCACCGAATAGTTCTGGAGGGAAATCAGCTACTGTATGTATCACACTAAACATCAGAGAGCAAGGTGATTGGGTGGAACCGGGGATTCATGCTATGATCTGTATGTGTGTGTATGTGTATGAGATTGTACATGTATTCATAGTGTATGTGTGAACAGGTTGGTACATATACTGACATTTCCATTGGAGAGTACATGTTCGTTTCAATGAGGGAGATAGAGTTTGTTTGTGTGTGTGTGTGTGTGTGTGTGTGTGTGTGTGTGTGTGTGTGTGCATGTGTGCTGCTTCAGGTGGATCTCAGTGCTGACTAACAGTAAGGTGTGCGTGTGTGTGTGTGTGTGTGTTTCAGGTGGATCTCAGTGCTGACTAACAGTAAGGTGTGTGTGGGTTTGTGTGTGTCAGAGAGAGAGAGAGGGAGGCGGAGGGGGGTTTCTCTCAGAATATGTGGTTTTAGAGAAGACACAGAATTAGGAGAGGAATGTATGGCATTTGTGAGATATGTTCCCCAAACTAAAATAAACGGTAATGGAAACGCTGAGGCCATTTCATCACTCCTCACAGCCTCTGTTTACTCAAGAAGAAGAACTCATGCTGCAGAACCAGCAATCGATGTTTGCTTTGCGCTGGAGATTAGTGAGAATATCAGGGACATGCGAGCGAGCTGCCAATCAGCTGCTGGACACGGCTGGTGCGTACAGTCAAAGGGAAATTAACGAACTGCTCGTCAAGCCTAATCCTGTAATTACACTCTCAGCACACAACAGAGAGAAACTACAGCACCGCTATACCACGCACAATTGAGCTAGTATTGATCCACAATGCCTGGTCTGAGACAAACACAAAACACTGGACTAATCTCATCATAATATTCATTTATATAAGAAAGTGCTGTTCTTCCTGTGTTACGTTCCAGATGCAAGCCAGCACAGATTTCAGGGCAGGTGTCATGCTGGAGGCAGTAGCAGCAATGCAACATGGCTAAAAGACCAGGAAAGCAGGTCTGCATCTCTCACTAAAGGTAACCAGAACTGCTTTAGGAACTAAGCAGGTTCTAAAGGAACCCACTAGTGAATGCACAGTAATGATCCAATTGGTATTGTACTCTTCAAGGGTTCTGAATTTCTGTATGTTTACACTAGGACTCGGAACTGTACTGTCCTCTCAGGTCTACTTTTGCACTTGTTCTTGTGATTGATTTGCACTTTGTTGTACGTCGCTCTGGATAAGAGCGTCTGCTAAATGCCACGTAATGTAATGTAATGTAATGGTATGAATGCACAATAATGATCTAATAGTATGAATGCCTGCTGCCCTGTTATAATCCGGCAGTATGAGTGTACACTGCACAGTAATGGACACAGTAATAGACGTGGTGTAAGACTGTGGACTGAGGCTGTGACCCTGAATAAGGGCGCGGGTAGATCAGGGTGAGGGTGCCATGGGAAGGCGGAGGTGTGGGGGTTGGTGTGGCTCACTCATGTGCGTGGGTAGATCAGTAAATGGGGAGTGTGGGGGTGTGGAGTTTGGGTAGATCAGTAAATGGGGAGTGTGGGGGGTGTGGAGTTTGGGTAGATCAGTAAATGGGGAGTGTGGAGGTGTGGAGTTTGGGTAGATCAGTAAATGGGGAGTGTGGGGGTGTGGAGTTTGGGTAGATCAGTAAATGGGGAGTGTGGAGGTGTGGAGTTTGGGTAGATCAGTAAATGGGGAGTGTGGGGGGTGTGGAGTTTGGGTAGATCAGTAAATGGGGAGTGTGGAGGTGTGGAGTTTGGGTAGATCAGTAAATGGGGAGTGTGGGGGTGTGGAGTTTGGGTAGATCAGTAAATGGGGAGTGTGGGGGTGTGGAGTTTGGGTAGATCAGTAAATGAGGAGTGTGGGGGTGTGGAGTTTGGGTAGATCAGTAAATGGGGAGTGTGGGGGTGTGGAGTTTGGGTAGATCAGTAAATGGGGAGTGTGGAGGTGTGGAGTTTGGGCAGATCAGTAAATGGGGAGTGTGGAGGTGTGGAGTTTGGGTAGATCAGTAAATGGGGAGTGTGGAGGTGTGGAGTTTGGGTAGATCAGTAAATGGGGAGTGTGGAGGTGTGGAATTTGGGTAGATCAGTAAATGGGGAGTGTGGAGGTGTGGAGTTTGGGTAGATCAGTAAATGGGGAGTGTGGAGGTGTGGAGTTTGGGTAGATCAGTAAATGGGGAGTGTGGGGGTGTGGAGTTTGGGTAGATCAGTAAATGGGGAGTGTGGGGGGTGTGGAGTTTGGGTAGATCAGTAAATGGGGAGTGTGGAGGTGTGGAGTTTGGGTAGATCAGTAAATGGGGAGTGTGGAGGTGTGGAGTTTGGGTAGATCAGTAAATGGGGAGTGTGGAGGTGTGGAGTTTGGGTAGATCAGTAAATGGGGAGTGTGGAGGTGTGGAGTTTGGGTAGATCAGTAAATGGGGAGTGTGGGGGTGTGGAGTTTGGGTAGATCAGTAAATGGGGAGTGTGGAGTTTGGGTAGATCAGTAAATGGGGAGTGTGGAGGTGTGGAGTTTGGGTAGATCAGTAAATGGGGAGTGTGGGGGTGTGGAGTTTGGGTAGATCAGTAAATGGGGAGTGTGGGGGTGTGGAGTTTGGGTAGATCAGTAAATGGGGAGTGTGGGGGTGTGGAGTTTGGGTAGATCAGCAAATGGGGAGTGTGGGGGTGTGGAGTTTGGGCAGATCAGTAAATGGGGAGTGTGGGGGTGTGGAGTTTGGGTAGATCAGTAAATGGGGAGTGTGGAGGTGTGGAGTTTGGGTAGATCAGTAAATGGGGAGTGTGGAGGTGTGGAGTTTGGGTAGATCAGTAAATGGGGAGTGTGGGGGTGTGGAGTTTGGGTAGATCAGTAAATGGGGAGTGTGGGGGTGTGGAGTTTGGGTAGATCAGTAAATGGGGAGTGTGGAGGTGTGGAGTTTGGGTAGATCAGTAAATGGGGAGTGTGGAGGTGTGGAGTTTGGGTAGATCAGTAAATGGGGAGTGTGGGGGTGTGGAGTTTGGGTAGATCAGTAAATGGGGAGTGTGGAGGTGTGGAGTTTGGGTAGATCAGTAAATGGGGAGTGTGGGGGTGTGGAGTTTGGGTAGATCAGTAAATGGGGAGTGTGGGGGTGTGGAGTTTGGGTAGATCAGTAAATGGGGAGTGTGGGGGTGTGGAGTTTGGGTAGATCAGTAAATGGGGAGTGTGGTGGTGTGGAGTTTGGGTAGATCAGTAAATGGGGAGTGTGGAGGTGTGGAGTTTGGGTAGATCAGTAAATGGGGAGTGTGGAGGTGTGGAGTTTGGGTAGATCAGTAAATGGGGAGTGTGGGGGTGTGGAGTTTGGGTAGATCAGTAAATGGGGAGTGTGGGGGTGTGGAGTTTGGGTAGATCAGTAAATGGGGAGTGTGGGGGTGTGGAGTTTGGGTAGATCAGTAAATGGGGAGTGTGGAGGTGTGGAGTTTGGGTAGATCAGTAAATGGGGAGTGTGGAGGTGTGACTCACTCATGTGCGTGTTGGCCTTGGCCCGCAGCAGAAGTTTAAGGCACTCTGTTCTGTTGTGGAGGCAGCAGTAGTGCAGAGGCGTGTTCCCTCGGACAGTCTGCGCATCCAGGTGGTTACTGGGACAGAATGAAACAAAAATACTAATGAAAACATGGATTACAAGTCGATGGGATTTTTCTTTTTAAACTTTGCCTCAACTTTTGGCAAACATTCCACACAGATGTCCTCTGCATTCCTGGCACAGTATGTCCTGTGAAATTGTGGCTGGTAGAGAGAATACTTGATTCCGATTGGCAAAAAAATCATCTGTATTTGCATTTATATATTTGTATTTTATATTACATGAGTGAAAATACAACTGTTTTTCTCAACTGTACTGAGCTCATATTATTATATGAAATTAATCTATTACAAATGTAAACTGGAAAAAACACTAATTGTGTGTTTTGGTACAAAAATGCATCGTTGTGAAATATTTCATACTGAGTGACTTTATGACATGAAGGCCCAAGGTAACACATATGTCACATTTGCATATCTTTAGACTGGGGGGTCTACATGTGAAAATTTAGATTAAAATTTGTTATTGGGGTTGATTGGAGAAAAGGTTTGTACATATCTACCGAATTTTGATGGGGATGAACAAGTGATACAGGGTCCATTTGGTTTGTTAAGTGATCCATTTAATTGTCCTTTTGACAGTTTTACAGTAATTGTTTTTTTACATTTTTAAAGTATGTTTTACTAGACTCAGTATTATGTGGCATGAAGCATATTTCTGAAAAGATTCTGCTGGCTTTATAATGGCTGGCACAGAGACATTCATGAGTCTGCAGTTTAAAGAAAAACACATATGTGACTCCAAATGTATAGCAACGTTATGCCTCCAGACGAAAAACAGACATCAAAACCGACGCAATATTCCTGCGAACTGTCCCTTTAAAGACTGCTGTCAGAGCAGCTGCTGTCCTCTTGCACAACCTTGCTGCCCTCAGACCACAAAAACATAACACCCGGCTGCAATTGCCAGTCAGCAGTTTCAAGCTCTGCAGCGGCAGCCATTTTGTGACCTCTCATAAACATGCCTCCCCTTCAGCTCCTCCAGCTCTGCTGATGGGAGCGATCAGGCACTTCCTGCCTCACGCCTCCACTTCCTGTCACACACTCTCTCACATTCCCATATGCCAGGAGCCATTTCATTTGTTTACAAAAAGGGGCAGCTGCCGGCGCCCTTAACTGAGGCCGTCCTGGCTTACATTAACAACCATGATGTATGACCTCATTCGGGCTGCCCCCCAGTGGTCGACAAGTCGAAGCATATGCCAGGGAACCATTCTCGACTAAGATTACTTCAGTCGAATCGTCACAGGCAAAAGCAATTCCCTTGTGCATTAGCAAAAGTATGGTTGCAACTATAGCTAATGATTCCTTAGTGGAATGCCCACTGTCCACTACAAATACAATTATTGTTAAAATTGAAAAATCACCTTAGTGATTCATTAGTTTTCATCAAAATGAATGAAAACATTTAACAGTGGTGCTCAGTGGTTTATAACAAATATAAACAAAAACTTTAAAACTAAAAATAACAATTTATTTCAAAGGACTGCTGTTCCAGCTGACTACTGTCATACTCAATGTCTGCATATTTGAATGCCTTTGCAGTTCTTGTATGAATAAAATAACATTTCTAAATGCTCAAAATGTCATATGCCTGTGTAAGACTTTAACATTCTCTTGGTGTTGTTGGCCAAATATCTATACGAGTAAACAATACAGGCTATGGAACATTTGATTGACTCGTCAAATCGTCACTCCAAACCAGCAACTAAGGCTCTACTAAAAAATACTTTGTTGGGGCAGCCCAAGAATTATTTATATGAATGCAACATATTAATGTTGCCAAATCTTGGGAACACATTAGTAATTGATTTGTGTTATATTTTTGAGTATACCCTACCCTATCCTTCTATGAAACAATGTACAAATAGGATACAGTAGGCCATTGACACTGGGATGAAATACTTTCTTAAATGTACCATAGTATAACAAATTGTGTAATTAACTTACCACATAAGTGTAATTCTAAATTATGCACATACAGTATACACTTTATTAATGTTTTTTATGGGGTCAGCAGAAGTTTACACAAATGGATAGCTGTATCCCAGTAAATCCCAATTGCACTGCTTCATATTGAATAATTATATACACTATGAACAGTAAAATAATAACTGCTCTTTTCCTGAAACGGGAACCACCCCTCTCCTCTCAGTTCCTCACCAGTTGTGAACCAGGAAGTCTACCATGTGCAGCGAGGTCCGATCGGCCAATAGGACGGCCAGGTGGAGGGCAGTCTCGCCTTTCTCCTGCGGAAACGGTCCATGAACAGGAACAGGAAAAGAAAACAGGAAACAGGGTCACTCTGAGAGGAGGAACAACTGCACTCTGCCTTTATATAGTACAGACAGGTCATGCATAATGAAGCCTGATTTATACTTCTGCATTGAGTCTACACGGTGTAGCCTACGCAAGTAGCGTATGCCGTTGAGAGCATTTATACTTGGGGTGTTGGGGTGCCTGCGTCGCCCTGCAGTTACACCGCCAAAATGCTTGTTTTCGCCGTCATTATATCCCATATTCATTTGCGATTAACTGTACGGATCTTACTTCCATTAAATTAACAGCAGCTGAAAACAGCGGCGGAGTTCCCATAGGACTGTAAAAGAGCTTGTCCACGAGTTCAAGTACACAATGAGCTTGACATTTTATTTTAGTTATACTTTATTTGAATTGCTTAACAATGTAATGTATGTAATGTTTAAGCCTCCGTGAGCCAGCCAGCTAAATTGCTTGGAATTACGCATCACGTAATCACTTTACTTTCACTCTGACATCTTTTTGCCTTCAAAGTGCGTCTCAATCATGTGCTGCGAACACACCTCCGAAGTCACCTTTTTTTGAAGGACAGATTACTAATCAGGCAACAAGTCAACTGATTTTGCTTTTGGACACAGCACAGGCGACTGAAACTGATCAATGGCGGAGCAGCCGGAAATGATACCAAGTGGACCAATCACAGTTCTTAGGGTCCGTGTCACTGCAACGTGTAATTACATTTCTGGGGAGGTGCGTGTCAGGCTACGGCTACAAGTAGACTACACCAAAGCCTCTGCATAGACTCGACGCAGAAGTATAAATCAGGTTTGAGTGTGAGGTGGGTGTTAAACAGTATGGCAGTACACCTGTATTGGCAAGTGTTGGATGGGGACAGCTGTTCACCTGAGCAGGGTTGGAGAGAGGCAGTTCACCTGCACACAAGTGCTGGGAGGGTGTACCCACAGGTGTGTGTGTGTGTGTGTGTGTGTGTGGCTCCTTACCTGCACAGGTAGATATGTGCATGGCTGTGTACCTGCACATGTAGGTGTGTGTAGCTCTGTACCTGCACAGGTAGGTGTGTGTGACTCTGTACCTGCACAGGTAGGTGTGTTTGGCTGTGTACCTGCACAGGTAGGTGTGTGTGGCTCTGTACCTGCACAGGTAGGTGTGTTTGGCTGTGTACCTGCACGGGTAGGTGTGTTTGGCTCTGTACCTGCACAGGTAGGTGTGTTTGGCTGTGTACCTGCACAGGTAGGTGTGTTTGGCTGTGTACCTGCACAGGTAGGTGTGTTTGGCTGTGTACCTGCACAGGTAGGTGTGTGTCGCTGTGTACCTGCACAGGGCTGGGCAGCGGCTGGCCCAGGTCCATCCTCTCGGCGTAGAGCTGCAGCAGGGAGAAGATGTCCCGGCTGCGCACCGCCTGCTGCAGACTGCGCCGCAGACTGCCCGCGGAACCGCCACTGCGCTGCGCAAACTGGTACTCCACGTACTTACACAGGATGAAGTCCTTCCGCTCCGACCTGCAGGGGGCGACATAGGCAGGACAGGGGCGTCACTGTGAATACTGAAAATGACAACCTCACTGCAGATATTCAATATTACAGCCACACTATGAAGACTGAACATTACAACCTCACTGTAGAGATTCAGTATTACAGCCACACTATGAAGACTGAACATTACAACCTCACTGTAGAGATTCAGTATTACAACCACACTATGAAGACTGAACATTACAACCTCACTGTAGAGATTCAATATTACAGCCACACTATGAAGACTGAACATTACAACCTCACTGTAGAGATTCAGTATTACAACCACACTATGAAGACTGAAAACTACAACCTCACTGTAGATATTCAATATTACAGCCACACTATGAAGACTGAACATTACAACCTCACTGTAGAGATTCAGTATTACAACCACATTATGAAGACTGAAAATTATAACCTCACTGTACAGATTAAAAATTACAACCACATTATGAATACTGAACATTACAACCTCACCATGAATATTCAATATTACAACTGTACTGGGAATCTATACACTGCAACTTTGACATGAATATACATCACAGCCTAACTGTGGATATATGACATTACAACCTCACTGTGAATATAAAAATAGCAGTGTATCTCAGCCAGCGTCACTAAAGTCCATATAAACACCTCCACACGGTCAGTTCGGCCTCGTCCAGGGGGACAGAGGGGGTCCACTGTCCACATCATTAAGAGAAGTATCACCACTCTTTCCTCCATACAGTCTCCAGGGAGGCAGGCACAAGCTCATTAGCCGTAAGTCTACAGCTCTAAAAGGAAAAAGGGTAATGATGGAATTTGGCCAGTTCCTCGTACTAAAGATCAGGCAGTTTGGAGAACGTGGGAGGCTAATTGAAGCGGAAGGTGAGAATGGTCATGCCTAGCCTTATGTATGCATCCCACAGTGCAGCGACAGCACGGTGATGGCAGATAGCTGCACTGTTATAACGAGTATCACAATGTGTGCAAATGTGTCTGCAGACACTGTACACACACACACACACACATACAATACTGTACAAGAGTGTTAGGCCGCTCGAGAAAGTTATTTTTATCATTATTTATCCATTCTGTGTATATTTTCTCACAAAGTAACACGATATAACATTATAATAAACACAAATGAATATGATCGCAATACAAATTAACTAGAATTTCTTGTGTTCTCAAAAAGGTTGATATCCTGTGAGATGGCTAGAAGAACACGTGTTTGCTTCTGTTTTGGTTTTGCTAAATTCCACCAGCAGCACACTTGGTTCCGCTCGTCAATACCTCATTATGAATATATGGAATAGCTGGAGTCCTTCAAGGTGCGGTTTGAAAAAACAGTTTGACACACATAAAACCATAGTTCTGCATCAACAAGGCCAATAGCCCATCTAACCAGAATTTCAAGGTGTGGTGTTCAAACTGGCATTAATAAATTTGAAGAAACTGGGCAAGTTGAAGACAGGATACAGAGTAAGTCCCAAGAGCTGTCTGCATTCATGAATAGTACTTAAAGGTCACTTCTGACGGAATAGAAGGAAATCCAGTGAAGTGCTTGCTTAGCATCTGTTACCAAAGTACACACGATAAGTCTCACAAGAAATTGTCTTTCAGGGTTCTTGCAGAATGGCAGTACATGAAAGACCACAACGCATAGAGTGACAAACAGAGCAGGAAGTCTCATGGAGCAGATGTGAAATACAATTAGCAATGTAAAATGTTTGGTTCACAAACACACAGTATGTCAGAAGAGGAGTGAAATGCATTTAAGCCCGTCGGCAGCAGCTCGGTCATGGCTGGGTTATGCATTTCAGATGAGCTGCACGGAATTTGGTTATATTCCATAGAATTATATAGATCCTGATTTTGCTACGCTGTACCTTCGGGAAAACAACCGATTGGCAAAACCCTTATTTTTCAGCAGAATAACGACCCAGCACCATAACACTCTGCAAACATGACCAAGGCCAACCTGGAGCAAAGGTCTGCAGACCTCAACATAATGTGCGGGATCTCAGGGAAAAGAACAACAACAACAAAAAAGCCAAGAGTTATAATGGCAAATCCTGCAAGGAACTGGGAAGAATTTATGACACGACTACTAGAAAAATGACACAACAGTTGTTACTTTTCATTGTATTACCTTTTTATGCATTTACTTCAATGTTAAATTGGGTTGTTTAACAGACACAAGATTGTCCAGGACTAAATTGAGCTTTGTTTGGAGAACCTCCATTCCAAACCGAATTTAGTCCAGGACTAGGTTTTTTAAATTGGCACAGTGCTTCAATTAGAATTTTTCAGAATTACCTAAAACTACACATTTGTGTTTATTCACACATATACACATATACAGTACGTACACCCAGGCACACACTCATGTCCATAATTATTGCCACCGTTAAATAAAGATAAGACAAAAAAAACTAAAAAACACCAATAGTGAGATATTGTATTTCTGCCACGCACATGAAAAATATTGTATTTATAATTATAGATTTTTCATGGCTGCTTTGAAAGGTACAAGTCGAGCAGGAGAAGGAAGATCACTGGCCAGAGATCTTTGAAATGTGAAATTTTTGGTTCACAAAGACGCCAGTGTGTCGAGGTGGCGAGAAGTGCATTGATGCCTGTTAGATGGCATCAAAGGTAAGTGAGGAACTCCGCTGCCATGGATACGGACAGGACAGTGCTTTTGTGTGTGTGAGTGTCGTTCTGAGAGCAGGGCTGATAAGAGGAGTCCGACATTCACCGCTGCGTGCACACTGACATTACTGTGACCCCCCCCACCTGAGTCCCCTCACCTGGTCCTGTCAGTCTGCAGCCCACCACTACAATGGCCCTCATATCACAACCAGTGCTTGGAGACCAGAGATAAAATGAATCAATACTGTACCATTTCAGACCACCTTTGTCAGAATAGGATGAAAATGAAGCATGCAAGTATTGTGTTTATGTGTGTGCGCCTCAGTGTCAGTTATCTTGAGGCTTTTTGAGAAAAATGCACCACAAGCCAGCAATAGAGGTGGAGCCTCTCCTAATTGAGAGAAGGGGATTATGGGATTGTGGAGAGAGTTGCTTGGCTATGTGCCACAATTCTTTGGTATTTTTGGTTAGAATTGTCTGTAAGACAATATAAAATACATTATCAGGGTATGAATATTGAAATTAAACCAATGTCGGTACTGTAGTCCGCAGAGAGCTTTTATATTTGACATTACATTTTACTTGGGCCAGTGTTCATCACAGATTTAATCAAATAAAAAAAGACTATCCAGAAGATGCATTATGAATACCGTTCTGAAGGTTTCCTAGGAAACTAAGAGATCAGGCTCAGTAAATAAAGATGGAGCTTTCCATTTCCAATGACAACAGCAGCAGAAGGCAAATTTAAATATCACTTATCCAAATTTCAACGAAAAAGACAGACTGGGCTGAGTGTTTAAACAGACTTCGTCATAGCACTGCTGAACAAACTTCAACTCAAAGTTTCATAGTCTGGGAGTTGCTGGCAGGATTTGAGAAAACCAATGAATATTAATGACGTTCAATTTAATGGCCAAACCATGCACCAGGCCTGACCAGGCATTCAAATTTAGCTCATCCTTTGCTTCATGAGATTCAAAATATATATGCCTTTGAAAAAATTGAAAAAAGAAAATGAAACACCGGATTGAGGATTGAGAAGAAAAGTTGAGCGACTTCGGGAATATTGGGATAAGCAAACAACCAGCAATGACATCATTGATTGATTCATAATATTTTAAGACCTAGTTTATTTTACAGATGATCACTCATCATGTTTGGTATTTAAAATTGTGGATTGACAAATATATTTAAAGAACCTTCAGTTATTCACAAATATGAGGTTAAGGTTAAGGTCTTTAAGACACCTGACCCCAGAAGAGCAGAGAAAGGTTAAGGTCTTTAAACCACCTGACCCCAGAAGAGCAGAGAAAGGTTAAGGTCTTTAAGACACCTGACCCCAGAAGAGCAGAGAAAGGTTAAGGTCTTTAAGACACCTGACCCCAGGTGTGCGCAGATGAAACAAACCCATCTCACTTACATGTCGCTCTCTGCCGAGGGCTTCAAGGAGGGGCTGAGGAGGTTTGCTTCCATTATTTCATTGAAGCCTGAGTTCCCCACATTCTTAGCCAGCTAGAAAGAGAGAGAGAGAGAGAGAGAGAGAGGGAGGGAGAGCAAGAGAGGGAGGGAGAGGGAGGGAGGGAGTGAGGGAGGGAGGGAGATAGAGAGGGAGATCCATAAATACCGGAGGTGTAGTTTATCTGTGCTTTCTGGGCTCCTCTCTGACACACAGCAGCACATATCTGACCCGTCGGCCACAGCCAATAGGAGGTGAAAAACCAAAACTGTACCACCACTACTCAGATATTTCATTTAGTTGCAAATGTACAGGGCTCACCTCCACGCACAGTACTGGTTCCGGAACCAAACTCCTGGAGAGGGGCTGGACTCTGTTCTTTTCTGGAGTTGCTCAAGGTGAGAGGCGCCGGGCGGGTGTGGGGATACTCACAAGCCACCGGCTGAGCGCCACTGTGTTGGAGTTCCACCCGGGGAACGAGAGGGTCGCTTCTCTGCGACTACGTGTCGCTGGGGGGAAGGCTCTGACTGTCATTTGTGCGTATGCACCAAATGGCAGTTCAGAGTATCCGGCCTTCTTGGAGTCACTGGGTGGCATCCTGGAAAGGGTGCCACCCGGAGACTCCATAGTTCTGCTGGGCGACTTCAACGCTCACGTGGGCAATGACGGAGAAACCTGGAGGGGGGTGATTGGGAGGAACGGCCTGCCTGATCTGAACCCAAGCGGTGTTTTGTTATTGGACTTCTGTGCTGGCCATGGATTGTCGATAACAAACACCATGTTCGAGCATAGGGTAGCTCATAAGTGTACTTGGTACCAGAGCACCTTAGGCCAAAGATCGATGATCGACTTTGTGGTCGTATCATCAGACCTGCGGCCGTATGTCTTGGACACTCGGGTGAAGAGAGGAGCAGAGCTGTCAACTGATCACCACCTGGTGGTGAGTTGGATCAAGTGGCCGGGGAGGCTGCCTGACAGACCCGGTAAACCCAAACGTGTAGTGAGGGTGAACTGGGAACGTCTGGCGGAGGCCCCTGTTCGCGAGGTCTT
Organism: Conger conger; assembly: GCF_963514075.1. Taxonomy (NCBI): domain Eukaryota; kingdom Metazoa; phylum Chordata; class Actinopteri; order Anguilliformes; family Congridae; genus Conger; species Conger conger. The sequence goes on from NC_083773.1 coordinate 34,836,381, forward strand.
CAACTCCCACCTCCGGAAGAACTTCTCACGCATCCCGGGGGAAGCTGGGGACATGGAGTCCGAGTGGGCCATGTTCAAAGCCTCCATTGCAGAGGCGGCAAGCAGGAGCTGTGGCCAGAAGGTCATCGGTGCCTGTCGGGGCGGCAACCCAAGAACCCGCTGGTGGACACCAGCGGTGAGGGAGGCCGTCAAGCTGAAGAAGGAGGCCTTTCGGGCTTGGCTGGCCCGGGGGTCCCCTGAAGCAGCAGACAGGTACCGGGTGGCCAGAAGGGCTGCAGCTTCGGCAGTCGCTGAAGCAAAAACCCGGGTATGGGAGGAGTTCGGGGAGGCTATGGAGAAAGACTTTCGGTTGGCCTCGAGGAAGTTCTGGCAAACCATCCGACGACTCAGAAAGGGAAAGCAGGGCTTGTCTCAGGCTGTTTTCAGCAGGGGAGGAGAACTGCTGACCCGGACTGGGGATATTGTCGGGCGGTGGAAAGAGCACTTCGAGGAGCTCCTGAACCCGAACAACACGTCCTCTGTGGAAGAGGCAGAGCCTGAAGACTCGGGGGAATCTGCACCTATATCCCTGGCGGAAGTTGCTGAGGTAGTCAAAAAGCTCCTCAGTGGCAAGTCGCCGGGTGTAGATGAGATTCGCCCTGAGATGCTGAAGGCTCTGGACATTGTTGGGCTGTCTTGGCTGACACGCCTCTTCAGTGTCGCGTGGAGATCGGGGACAGTACCTGTAGAGTGGCAGACCGGGGTGGTGGTCCCCATTTTCAAGAAGGGGGACCGGAGGGTGTGCTCCAATTACCGGGGTATCACACTCCTCAGCCTCCCTGGGAAAGCTTACTCTAGGGTACTGGAAAGGAGGCTCCGACCGACGGTCGAACCTCGGATTCAGGAGGAGCAATGTGGCTTCCGTCCTGGCCGTGGAACAGTGGACCAGCTCTTTACCTTGGCAGGGTTGCTGGCGGGGTCAAGGGAGTTTGCCCATCCAGTCCACATGTGCTTTGTGGACTTGGAGAAGGCTTTCGACCGTGTCCCCCGGGGAACCCTGTGGGGTGTACTGCGGGAGTACGGGGTACCGGGGCCGTTGTTACGAGCCATCAGGTCCCTGTATAACCAAAGTGAGAGCTGTGTCCGCATTCTCGGCACAAAGTCAAGCACGTTTCCGGTGGGTGTTGGACTCCGCCAAGGTTGCCCCTTGTCACCGGTCCTGTTTGTGGTATTCATGGACAGGATCTCAAGGCGCAGCCGAGGTGAGGAGAGTGTCCGGTTTGGTGACCTCAGAATCGCATCTCTGCTTTTTGCGGATGATGTGGTTCTGCTGGCTTCATCGGACCGTGACCTTCAGCACACACTGGAGCGGTTTGCAGCCGAGTGTGAAGCGGCCGGGATGAGAGTCAGCACCTCCAAGTCCGAGGCCATGGTTCTCTGCCGGAAAACGGTGGATTGCTCCCTCCGGGTTGGGAACGAGTCTTTGCCCCAAGTGAAGGAGTTCAAGTATCTCGGGGTCTTGTTCACGAGTGAGGGTAGAAGGGAGCGTGAGATCGACAGGCGGATCGGTGCAGCGTCAGCAGTAATGCGGGCGTTGCACCGGACCGTTGTGGTGAAGAAGGAGCTGAGCCGGAAGGCGAAGCTCTCGATTTACTGGTCGATCTACGTCCCAACCCTCACCTATGGTCACGAGCTTTGGGTAGTGACCGAAAGAACGAGATCGCGTATACAAGCGGCCGAAATGAGCTTCCTCCGTAGGGTGGCCGGGCTCAGCCTTAGAGATAGGGTGAGGAGCTCGGACATCCGGAGGGAGCTCGGAGTAGAGCCGCTGCTCCTTCGCATCGAAAGGAGCCAATTGAGGTGGTTCGGGCATCTCATCAGGATGCCTCCCGGGCGCCTCCCTTTGGAGGTTTTCCGGGCTCGTCCAACTGGGCGGAGACCCCGAGGGAGACCCAGAGCCCGCTGGAGAGATTATATATCTCTCCTGGCCAGGGAACGCCTCGGGATCCCCCAGGAGGAGCTAGAATGCGTTGCTGGGGAGAGGGATGCCTGGGATACCCGGCTTTGCCTACTGCCCCCGCGACCCGACTCCGGATAAGCGGGTGACGATGGATGGATGGATGGATGGATGTACAGGGTTATAACCGTTTAACTGAAAAGGCATGACATTAGACCACTAACGGACTGAAAATATGAACCGTAAATGCCTTTTTGCAAGGTATTCCATGTATGGGTGCAGCAAAACTACGTAAAATAAAACATTCCAAACAATGTTCTCGAGTTTGGAAACTTGTGATGACCTGAACTATAATGCCCGCTAGGGTGTGGGGTAAGTAACATACTCAAGTAGGTTGGTATTTGACCTGTGATAACCTTCTATAAAAATGTCAAACAGGGCCATGCTAATAACTGACATAAAGTGCAGTGATGATACCATAATTGGTGACAGATCTTAAAGCAGCATGATATAATATTTCCAGAGTATGGAGATGTAATGCTGGATTATTTAAATACACACTCATATTTTAATATATGGCCCATATCAAAACCACATAATATAACAAAGGCAGAAATGTAGTCTCCACCAGTTTCCTTCAAGAATGGAAAGAAAAGCAAGTCTTATTTCTAAAATACAAACCTAGTTTCAAAAGGTCTTTTCGATAGATGTTGTATGTGTAAATTAAAAGACAGGGCTTCATCAAGATCTTACAGTACATGATAACACCAAGTCTATGGACTCGTCTAAAAATAAGAGGTTTTGAACTCAATCTGACAAATACCATACATTTTTTTGTGCATTCTAAGCAAACTTGAATTTCAAAAAGATTATCCCGGATCACATTAAATGCTTAGTTTCTGAAGTGTGTCATCTGGAGTTGGAGAAGTACTACAAATGATTAAAAATCATCTGCATAAAAATGCAACACTATAGTATTATTTCTCCATCATCTTCAGTTTGAGAGGAGCTCCTCTGCTTTGTCACAGTGGTTATTGGCAGCTCGTCCTTTCAAACGGTACAAAATGGCCACTGACAGTGAGCTCTCAGATGTTAGACCTCAGTAGCACTCAGAATAGATGCTTTAGAGTTAGGCTGGCTACGCTCACCAACCTGAATGCACATTTCCCAAACAGCACATAACTGTAATTTTAAAGGTATGTGTGTATATGTATGAACTGTGTCATCTTTAACCCCCTACCACATGCAGCAATGTGTCATGTGTGCGTCCTGTGTTGTTGCATTTGCATTATGGGACAGATGTGCCAGTGGACCACGCCGGGCTAGCTTGGTACCAGGGTAGCTGCAGCTCAGAGTGCTGTCAGTGTTGGAGAGGAGGGGGGGTTGCTGTACCTCCTCAGCGGCCCTGCCCAGAGACTCACCAGCAGTTCGGAGGTGCCCAGCTTGTCCAGGGACAGGGACTGGATGCGGGAGTGGTGCACCCCCATCTCCCGGTGGATCCCTGAGCACTCGATGCACGTCAGGATGCCCAGGTTAGTGGAGATCCAGGTGGGGTCTGAAGAAGCCGCATAAACCCAAGAGATAAAACACAGACACTGATCCTGGCTCTGCTATCATAAATCCACAGGCCTGCTATCATAAATCCACAGGCCTGCTAACATAAATCCACTGGCCTGCTAGCATAAATCCATGGGCATCAATCCATGGGCCCGCTAATATCAATCCCTGAGTCATTTAACATCAACCACTGAGTCAGCTAACGTTAATCCCCGAGTCCGCTAACATTAATCTTGGCCTTGCTAAAACTTCTTCTGGTATAGTTTACACTAATCCTGGAGCAGCCATCATTAATCCTGGGCCAGTTAACACTGATCTTGGGCCTAATATGTAAGCCATCTGAGATAACTCCATTAATCCTTTTCACCCAGGAAAGAACTGAAATGATTATAATACTAATTTTGTTCAGTGGTGCAGAATATGTCGAAGAAAGCCCAAATTGAGGTTGAATGAGCACTTCAAAACTATACACTTCAGTGAAGGAAATTCTCCTGGACATATAATGACCCAGTAATGTACAAAAGCAACAAAGCAAAGTGCTCATCATCCTCTGCTGAGCACTTGTACGGTCTGCAAACACCGCAGCCTTGAAAAGAATGAAATGATCGACTGTTTAGCGCATGACTTGTTCTGCTCCCCCATTTCCAAAGCCATGGTGGCTTGGGACCCAGAGTGAGATTAGACACAAAAGCCAGTTCCTGTATAAATGAGGAATGAAGCCAGCCATGTCCTACTGCGAAAGGCTGTTAGCCCCTTAGACACAGAGGGATAATCCCTCAATACAGGCTTCTAATGTGACTTTGGATGGTTTTTCACCCTTTAAAGGGATTTGAGATGATACTCAACATGACATAGCATTGAATACATGTTATATTGGCACTAAATGCTTTGCGTAACTAAGCTGAAAGACCAGGACAGCTGGGTGGCTCATCCTGTTAAGGCACTGAGAGTGGACCGTGTCAGTGCTGACTGTGGTTGTGATCTCATGGTTTGCTCTAATGTCCCCCAGAGATGGGAGGGTTTCAGATGGCCAGGATTACAGCATCTCATAACACGCCAGCGACCCTGCTTGGTTGATCGGTCCCAAAGGTTCGTCATTTTAACCTGCAAGTGTGCTCCTCCACATGTCTGTGAGAAGAAGTGGGGTGTGGGTGATATTGGGGTCCCAGAGGGGTGTGTGTGTGTGTGATATCAGGGTCACACAGTGGAGTGTGTGTGTGTGTGTGTGTGTGTGTGTGTGGGTGATATCAGGGTCACACAGTGGAGTGTGTGTGTGTGTGTGTGTGTGTGTGTGATATCAGGGTCACACAGGTGTGTGTGTGTGTGTGCGTGTGTGTGTGTGTGATATCAGGGTCACACAGAGGTGTGTGTGTGTGTGTGGGTGTGTGTGTGATATTAGGGTCACACAGGTGTGTGTGTGTGTGTGTGTGTGTGTGTGTGATATCAGGGTCACACAGGTGTGTGTGTGTGTGTGTGTGTGTGTGTGTGATATCAGGGTCACACAGAGGTGTGTGTGTCTGTGTGTGTGTGTGTGTGTGTGTGTGATATCAGGGTCACACAGGTGTGTGTGTGTGTGTGTGTGTGTGTGATATCAGGGTCACACAGGTGTGTGTGCGTGTGTGTGTGTGATATCAGGGTCACACAGAGGTGTGTGTGTGTGTGTGTGTCTGTGTGTGTGTGTGTGTGTGCGTGTGTGTGTGTGATATCAGGGTCACACAGGTGTGTGTGTGTGTGTGTGTGTGTGTGATATCAGGGTCACACAGAGGTGTGTGTGTGTGTGTGTGTGTGTGTGTGTGTGATATCAGGGTCACACAGAGGTGTGTGTGTGTGTGTGTGTGTGTGTGACATCAGGGTGACACACGTCTCACCTGGCGCCCCGCAGTCACAGCAGACCTGGTTGCCGGGCATGCGGCGGATGTCGTCGGTGATGGCCTTGGTCAGGTCCTCCACACTGCTCTCCCCACTGGGCTGGCGCTCATCCAGGGCCACGTTCAGAGCCTCCTGCTTACTGTTAGTCAGCACTGAGATCCACCTGCAACACACACACACACACACCTTACTGTTAGTCAGCACTGAGATCCACCTGCAACACACACACACACACACACACACCTTAATGTTAGTCAGCACTGAGATCCACCTGCAACACACACACACACACACACCTTACAATTAGTCAGCACTGAGATCCACCTGCAACACACACACACACACACACACACACACCTTAATGTTAGTCAGCACTGAGATCCACCTGCAACACACACACACATACCTTGCTATTAGAGCACCCACACACACCTTACTGTTAGTCAGCACTTACAGTATATCCATCTGAAACAGCACATAGGTAAGCGCTCACACACACGCACACACACAATGATATCCTCCTGAAACATG
>NC_083773.1:34849773-35017273 GCF_963514075.1 Conger conger
AATGTGAGGTTAGGGTTGGACACAGTAGTGTGAGGTTAGAGTTGGACACAGTAGTGTGAGGTTAGGGTTGGACACAGTAGTGTGAGGTTAGTGTTGGACACAGTAGTGTGAGGTTAGGGTTGGACACAGTAGTGTGAGGTTAGTGTTGGACACAGTAGTGTGAGGTTAGTGTTGGACACAGTAGTGTGAGGTTAGGGTTGGACACAGTAATGTGAGGTTAGTGTTGGACACAGTAATGTGAGGTTAGGGTTGGACACAGTAGTGTGAGGTTAGTGTTGGACACAGTAGTGTGAGGTTAGTGTTGGACACAGTAGTGTGAGGTTAGGGTTGGACACAGTAGTGTGAGGTTAGGGTTGGACACAGTAGTGTGAGGTTAGGGTTGGACACAGTAGTGTGAGGTTAGTGTTGGACACAGTAGTGTGAGGTTAGGGTTGGACACAGTAGTGTGAGGTTAGTGTTGGACACAGTAGTGTGAGGTTAGTGTTGGACACAGTAGTGTGAGGTTAGGGTTGGACACAGTAGTGTGAGGTTAGTGTTGGACACAGTAGTGTGAGGTTAGGGTTGGACACAGTAGTGTGAGGTTAGTGTTGGACACAGTAGTGTGAGGTTAGGGTTGGACACAGTAATGTGAGGTTAGTGTTGGACACAGTAGTGTGAGGTTAGGGTTGGACACAGTAGTGTGAGGTTAGGGTTGGACACAGTAGTGTGAGGTTAGTGTTGGACACAGTAGTGTGAGGTTAGTGTTGGACACAGTAATGTGAGGTTAGGGTTGGACACAGTAGTGTGAGGTTAGTGTTGGACACAGTAATGTGAGGTTAGGGTTGGACACAGTAGTGTGAGGTTAGGTTTTGATATGGTATAGGGTTGGTGACTGCACACTCACGTTGCTCAGCTCTCCTGTGAGCGCATCGATGTACTGCTTCAGCTTCTCAGTGGTGGCCAGACACTCCTGAAAGAAACTGGAAACAAGAACAGCCGCTGTAGAACAGTGCCCTTTTACTGATTCTCTCATCACACACACAGAACCACACACGCATGCGCAAGCTCACACATGCACAAACGCCCACACACAGACTGCCAATAACCTCAGAGGGCTATCTCTTCCCGTCCCAGAGAGAATTAGGCAGAATTAGACACTGTGCTACACTACCCTGCCCAAAAAGACTGAAGCCCCTAATTTTAAGAGGTCTGTTTCATTTAATAAACCGTCCATGGTTTTCAGACTGAAAGCGTATTCATCCCAGAGTGGAGTTCAAGGCTTCATGCGTGGCCTCGTTTAGACGTGGCGAGACAGGGGGGGGTCACATTCTCGTCACAGGACCAGCACCTGCGCGCATCTCTGCACACGGCACAACCCCATCTGCTGTCCCGTCTCCCCCCCACCCCCCCTTGAAACCCCTCAAATAGTGCCTCTCTACCCCCCTCACAACAGAGGCTGGGCCCCACATGACCACTGGGACACCCCCCTCCCTCTATCGCAAACCATTGCGTTCTCACGAAATACTGTCAGAACCGGGCCCCCGCAGCACAATGACACAAAGCTGTATTAACGCTTTCCCCACTCAGGGAACAGCCTTTCACTCCACATATCTGTCTATGCACCTGCCTATGCAGGCTGAGAAAATGGCCCCCATCATTACTGCATAATTGGTTGTGAGTCATCACCTTCAGACTTCCTAATGCACTAAACAATAGCTCTAGCACTATCCATGGGGGTTTTAACAATTGAATGCAATTTGGCAGGCAAAAACAAATTAAGATGAAATTAATTTAAAGTGCCCATCCAATATGGTTTGTCATAAAGGTGCTGTTACCATGGCATTACCATACTGTTGATAGGCAAGCTGCTTAACTTCCATTCTCAACGATTTAATATCTTGCCAGATTTGCTACATTCGTCCTGGAAATTATGACAGAATTCTATGTCAGAAGCAAGCAGCTCATCGTATCCCCCTGTCTACAGGAATACATTTTTCATTCTCAGCATCCTGGCAAGACTTATTGACTTCTGACATTCTGTTAAGACTTTCGTGGTGGTCTGCAGGTAGGCTGACACAATTGAAAGGGTGATATTAACTTGGGGAAACAAATCACAATATGTCCTGCCCAGAGAACATACACTGAGAAGGTGTTCATCTGCACGGTGTTAATCATTTATAATGTTCTTGCCGTATGATAATGACCTCGATATATTAGTTGCAGGGTACTAAAGGAATATTATATGATATTTTAGCATGAATATTCAGTGAAGAGATAATGCAGCAATATAAATTTAATTGAACCAAAATAGATTAGGCCTCAAACCAAGATATCAATTCCAGATAGCATTTCCATTTATATATTGAGTGCATATTTTACCATTCCCCCCGGGTGCCTTTGAATGTGTAGAGCACTGAGAAAATCCATTTATCTTCAATTGTGCTATGTCGAAGTCTATCACTGAATGTGCACATTATGGGCATATACCCTACAATATCCAATACTGGTATTTGCATGTTCAGCGTACGTACAATGAAGAGTCTATTAATCACCGCAAGAGGGATAGGCACAAGGTAATACCCTAAGGGTAATGGAATACATTTCAGAATATATTATCAATATATTTCACTATATTTTAGCAACAAAAAAAAAATTGTTTCTGCTTTAATGTATTAATAAATATGTGAAATATATGTCATTATATTTCCCATAAATACCATATATTTACAGTCTGTGGTATATTCCATTTCCTTGAGGGTATAATTGCAAAGACGTTGGCAAAGGTTCAAACATCTGGAATCATGGGATGTGGAGATTCCTTATTGTTTTTTGACATGTGGGGCGCCCTCTAGAGGAGAAACTGGACTCTTTGCTTCAACGCACGCTGACCGTGGGGGTTCACGTTGCATAGGGAGGGGGAGAGGAGCCTTACTTGCACTGAGAGTAATAGTGCTTAATGAGGTTCTGCAGGAGGTCCACTCCTTTCTTGGTCTTGATCTCGTTCACTTTGATGAGGTACTGTGAAGGGAAGAGAGAGGGGAATCAGGGGTTTGGTGAGAGCGTCTCTCCGTCTCTCCAGCAGGTCCTCCAGAACTCTCCCCCCCAACACCATCCAGTGAGGATACAATAACGATTTCTCCTCGCCTCAAATCGAAAATAACATTAATGAATTAAAACTGAATTGACCATGCGTGATAAAGAATTAACAAGGTCCCTTTTGCAAGTGTAGATATGCTAACTATGCCAGTTCTCGAAATCAATCATTCCCATGTTTTTCTGAATCTGTGTGTGCACGCGTGTGTGTATGTGTGTGCCTGTGTTTATGCGGAATGTGTAAGGGTGTGTGTGTATGTATATGCATGTGGGTGTATGTATGTGTACGTGTACATTATGTGTATGTGTGTGAGTAAAGTATGTGTGTATGTATGTGTGTGTGCGTGAGTACAGTATGTATGTGTGTGTACAGTATATGTGTATGTATGTGTGTGAATACAGTGTGTGTGTGAGTGCGAGTGTGTGTACAGTATGTGTGTGTGTGTGTGTGTGTGTGTGTGTGTGAATACAGTATGTGTGTGTGTGTGAGTACAGTATGTGTGTGTATGTGTGGGTGTGAGTACAGTATGTGTGTGTGTACGTGTGTGTATGTATGTGTGTGAGTACAGTATGTGTGTGTGTGTGTATGTTTGTGTGTGTGTGTATGTGTGTGTATGTGTATGTGTATGTGTGTGTTTGTGTGTGAGTCCAGTATGTGTGTGTGTGTGTGTGTGTGTGTGTGTGTGTGAATACAGTATGCGTGAGTGTGTGTGTACACAGTATGTGTGTGTGTGAATACAGTATGCGTGTATGTGTGCGAGTACAGTATGTGTGTGTATGTGTGTGGGTGTGTATGTGTATGTGTGTGTGTGTGTGTGTGTGTGTACAGTATGTGTGTGTGTGTATGTGTGTGTGTGTATGTGTATGTGTGTGTTTGTGTGTGAGTCCAGTATGTGTGTGTGTACAGCTCTCACCTCACACATCTGCAGCTGAAACATCCTGCGCTCCTTCTCCAGATCTTCAGCAATCTCCCCGCCACTCACCTCAGTCCTCACCATGCCATACTGCCGAGCCAGCTCCCGCTTCTCCTTCTCTATTTTAGTGCTGCACACACCACACACACCACACACACACCACACACGCACACACCACACACCACACACACGCATACACACAGACACACGCGCATGCACATACATACACACAGACACAGACAGTCAATACCTGCACCCAGCACACCTGACACAACACTGACGCATAGTCTACCAAATTACAGCCAGTGAGAAAACTGAAACCCTGTGACCATAACCTTCCAACTGATATCAACTCACTGATAGTCAGATAGGGTTATGGAAGGTGAACAGATATGGAATACAAGCAGAAGGATCAGTGTTTGAAGTAAGTGGAGCTTTGCTTCCATAACCCGAGCAGCTAAAGTATTATATAATATTCTGCGGTTCATGCGCACCATAAGCCGTGTGTGCTGAGGAAATACACACGCAGCTGTGTGGACATCACATGGAACAATGGAGAACTTTCCATAGTATCACTTCTACAGCACGCCATTGTTTTAGGTCACTTCACAGTTCCCTTTCAGCAACGGCTCAGAACTGACGCTGGGTCACCAGATGTTGGTCGTTTTGTCCAGGCAAAGGGAGCAGGGATGCACCGAAACCTGGGAAATTCATCAGCCACAAGCATTGCAATCAAAGGGTGAGAATTAAACTGTGCTCGGCGGTTAAGGTACATGACTGGAACCCACAAGGTTCGGCGGTTCGATTCCCGGTGTAGCCACGGTAAGGTCCGCACAGCCGTTGGGCCCTTGAGCAAGGCCCTTAACCCTGCATTGTCTCCTGCTTAGTCTAATCAACTGTACGTCGCTCTGGATAAGAGCGTCTGCCAAATGCCAATAATCCTATGTAATGTGCTCGTTTCATATTAACGTTGGAAACTGCGGGAGCAGAGGCTCAAACGGACGGCGTTTCAGTACCAGCCTTGGCCTTGTGGGGGCAGGCATGCCCACAAATGGTTGGCATTTATATAGCGCCTTTATCCAAAGCGCTGTACAATTGATGCTCCTCATTCACCCATTCATACACACACTCACACACCAACAGCGATTGGCTGCCATGCAAGGCACCGACCAGCTCGTCAGGAGCATTTGGGGGTTGGATGGCTTGCTCAGGGACACTTCGACACAGCCCGGGCGGGGGATCGAACCGGCAACCCTCCGACTGCCAGACGACAGCTCTTACTGCCTGAGCCATGTCGCCACAAACCCCAGTGCAATGTGGAAAAGCCATTTAGCTGTAAATTTAGGCTGCGCCGGGCACTGGTGTCTGTACGCAACAGCTTCCTATTAACCGCCGCTTGATTTATTCATCCCGGAGGGGCAGCTAAAGAATGTGTTGCCTTTCCTTTCAACTCCTCTGTAGCCTCACGCAACTCTCGCTCCCCTCCTCGCTCAATTTAACGACCGCTCTTGTCCTGTGTGTTCATTAATGCTACCTGCCTTTTTCCCTCAATTTAACATTTTGAAGGAGAAAAGTTTCCTTCTTTTGTACAAAACCATAGCTAAGATAAATCCAAGGGTTTAATCACAGAATTCAGTTAATACTTTGTTCAATAAATTGAATTTAAGTGCTGCTGCATAAGGTGCAAGGTAGCTTGAGTTCAGCTATGCTGTGTTGACGTTCAGTTATATATTCAGTGGCACTGTGGTGATGTTCAGTTATATAATCAGCGATGCTGACTTACAACTTATTTTCATAGTCCCTCCAAGCTCTGTCAAATGGCTTTTTCAGGTCCTGGAAGAGACAGATGAACACAGTCATTAAATTCACATTAAAAGTGTACTGGCTGTAACATGATTGTTTCAAATCCGTCTCTGAAAGTAGCTACATTTACAGTAGAGAACATTCTTGGGGTTTTATTTTCTGTATTGCCAACTTGGATGAAGAACTTTTTGGTATTTATATTAATTTATTTTCAAGTACTGCAGAATTTAAATAAGTTTTAGTCTTACAGTCAGAGCATGTCTGAGTTCACAAAGTGGTGTGGGTAATTAGGATTCAAATTCACAGTTCTGAGGAAATTGGCTATAAAAGATATCAAAGACTCATGCTCATGAGTTCTGGAAAGAGTGACATTTAAAAAGGAACTATAATTTTGAAATGGCGTGCTTCAGTCACTATCCATCCATCCATCCATCCATCCATTATCTGAACCCGCTTATCCTGAACAGGGTCGCAGGGGGGCTGGAGCCTATCCCAGCATACATTGGGCGAAAGGCAGGAATACACCCTGGACGGGTCGCCAGTCCATCACAGGGCACACACACCATTCACTCACACACTCATACCTATGGGCAATTTAGACTCTCCAATCAGCCTAACATGCATGTCTTTGGACTGTGGGAGGAAACCGGAGTACCCGGAGGAAACCCACGCAGACACGGGGAGAACATGCAAACTCCGCACAGAGAGGCCCCGGCCGACGGGGATTCGAACCCAGGACCTCCTTGCTGTGAGGCGGCAGTGCTACCCACTGCACCATCCGTGCCGCCTGCTTCAGTCACTAGAAAATGAGAAACACAATTTTTTTACAATTTGACCTTTGAACTCACCCCCTTTACTTCCTTCAGGTCCCCTTTCACCAGTGAATCCAGGAAGAAGTTGATGTTGTGCAGCATGCTCTTCAACTTCAGGAAAGACACAAACACACACATTTCACAATTTACACAGCATCCATTTCACTTGTACCCCAGTTTGTCTCCCAAATTGAAATGCAGCACAGACAGAGGTGATGATACCTGTTGCCAGCGTCTAACAGCCCTGCAGTCAGATAGCCGAGCTGCGCAGTCACAGTGACTTCACGCGTCACATGGAATGTCATGTGACCAGAGACGTATCACAGGAACAGCCCTGGAGGCTCAACTCTCCCTCCCTGGGCAGAGCTATGCTGAGGGCCCGTTTTTTTCTGAGGGTCTGTGTTACCTGAGGGTCCGTGTTACCTGAGGGCCTGTGTTACCTGAGGGTCTGTGTTTCCTGAGGGTCTGTGTTACCTGAGGGCCCGTGTTTCCTGAGGGCCCGTGTTACCTGAAGGCACGCTGGGGAGAGGGGAGTCAGGACAGACCACTTAAAAGCCTCTCATGAAGCAAAAGGGTCAAAAAGAGTGTAATGCGCAAAAGCTCCTCTTTTGCATTTCCCCATTGTCCTATTGTTTTTGGTCGTGATGGAAGCAGCCGGCTAGAACTTGTGTTTTTTACAAACTAAAATGTCAAACTTGCCATCTAATTATAAAAACATGTTCACATAGCTACAGATGCATGTAGCTACAGACACCGGTAGCTACATATGCATGTAGGTAAAGACACCTGTAGCTACAGACGCATTTAGATACAGATGCCCTTAGCTACAGACACATGGTAAACAGATAATAGTGTCCGTGCTCCAGCAGTCCCTGGAAACACACACTTTTACGCATTCTCACCACTAACACATTAAAATGGGGACAAAATAATTATGACAAAATAGAAAATTACATAAAATGTGTACATACAAAATGACCCTATCTGGCCCCTAAAACCTTTGTCAAAGGAAGCAGAACGCTGTGCATTCAATATACCCATTCTACACTGCGTAACATTGTCGTGCAGATTCTGTCATAGCCCAAAATAAATGTATTGATCACTTCTACCATGAAACGTCAAAATGTCAGTGTTCAGAAGCATGTATTTCTTATTTATGGCAAGTCAAACCTCAGTCAACATGATTTATTCATACCGCAATCAATCATAGGAGTCATACAGTTATACCATTGGGCTTAGTGCTCACAAGCTGGAGACAGACTGGAATAGCAACACTCAGATATTACCAGATTTTTTTGGACAGTATGTTTTGGGGTGGCCTGTAGCGTAGTGGTTAAGGTAAATGACTGGGACCCACAAGGTCGGTGGTTCAATTCCTGGTGTAGCCATTATAAGATCTGCAAAGCCGTTGGGCCCTTGAGCAAGGACTTTAACCCTGCATTGCTCCAGGGGAGGATTGTCTCCTGCTTAGTCTAATCAACTGTACGTCGCTCTGGAATAAGTGGAACAAAATCAAGAAGTATCTACATACCGTTTAGAGGAAATGACTATTAATGTCAACAGTCAGTCTATTGGGAATAACTAGTCATGCGTGACACTCAGTCAAGAGGGAATCTACTGACAAGTACTCTAACAAGCAATCCAGGGAATATCTACAACATCTAACATTTGGCTTTCATTTCTGTTCCTGACGCAAAATACTGATCCACGAGACATGGATGAAAGCACTGACACAGACAGGCAGGGAGAAGCATAAGACAGAAACACAGAGACACAGAAACTTTCATTCATATTTCTTCTTTCCCACATTTTCTTTCCTGCTTTATTATTATAGTTACTATTATTATAGTCATTCACTGTGGACATTACCACACTGTGTACATTGTAGTTGTTAACGCAATGTTGTTTGTATTTCATGTTGTTTGTATTCATATTCCCATTCCTTTCTGTGTGTACGCTTTGGCAATATGTACAAATGTATTCCATGCCAATAGAGCATTTTGAATTTCAATTTGAGAAGCAGAGCAGAGAAGCAGAGACAAAGACAGATACGTAAACAGAGAAACAGAGACATAAACACAGAGGAACAAAAAAAAGAGACATAGAGACAAAAACAGAGGGAAAAAACTGAGACAGGGACACAGAGACAAAAACAGAGAACGATATAGAGACACAGAGACACAGAGGAACAAAAACAGAAATGCAGAGGCACAGAGGCACAAACAGAGACAAAAACAGAGAATGATAGAGACACAGAGGCACAAACAGAGATAAAAACAGAGAACAATATAGAGACACAAACAGAGACAAAAACAGAGAATGATATAGAGACACAGAGACAAAGAGGCACAAACAGAGACAAAAACAGAGAATGATATAGAGACACAGAGACACAAACAGAGACAAAAACAGAGAATGATATAGAGACACAGAGACACAAACAGAGACAAAAACAGAGAATGATATAGAGACACAGAGACACAAACAGAGACAAAAACAGAGAATGATATAGAGACACAGACACAAACAGAGACAAAAACAGAGAATGATACAGAGACACAGAGACACAGAGGCACAAACAGAGATAAAAACAGAGAACAATATAGAGACACAGAGACACAAACAGACAAAAACAGAGAATGATATAGAGACACAGAGACAAAGAGGCACAGAGACAAAAACAGAGAATGATATAGAGACACAGAGACAAAGAGGCACAAACAGAGACAAAAACAGAGAATGATATAGAGACACAAACAGAGACAAAACAGAGAATGATATAGAGACACAGAGAGAGACAAAAACAGAGAATGATATAGAGACACAGAGAGAGACAGTTACAGAGTCACAGCTCCCAGGAGCCCCCCTCCACCCTCACCAGGTTCTTCATGGGCGTCAGCAGCTCTTTGGAGAATTCCGCAAACTTATTAAAGGCAGAGGCCACTTCCTGCTCGCCGCTGCTGCGGAAGTTGAGGGCCAGCTTCTCCATGGAGGTGATGTACTGCTCCAGATGGGAGATGTGGTCTGGGAGAGGGGGGGGGGACCTCAGCGTCAGCGCCGTGGCAACCAGAAGCACTAACACAGCATGACCCAGCAGAACTGAGCACGGTCACCACATCACACATTCACAGCGCAAACACAACCCGTGCTCATTCACACTGCTTAAACAGCAATACCCTCTCGTATTGACATGCAAACACAATCCAATTCACCATTGTCCATAATTTTTATAATAATCTATGCGAGTTTAGATGAAAACATAGGGACATGTTAAAAGCTAAAAAAATAAATGCTGGTTTAACAGAGCCCTCTAACAGTATGGGAACAAACACAAAAACAGGCGTTTATGTAAAATGGTTAAACGCACATGCATGTCAACAGCACAAAGGAAAAGCTGCACTCTCATCTCCTATTCAGCTTTCTTATTCATCCAAATGCCTTACATATACAGCAAAAACAACACATTTTACTCTGCCATTCCCGTCCCATAAGAGGGCACTGTATCTCCATATTGTTACGTGGCCTGACAGTAGGGCTGTGGATGTGTCACATCTTTTAATTGCTCTGAAACAGGAGACCACTTGAACGCCGCGGAGGTGAAAGCCCCTCCAGACTCGGCCCGTCTCAGCAGGTTCCCGGCAAATCCCCGGTGTGTGGCGGCAATAGCGCCGAGGGTAATGGGTGTGATTAACGGCGTTCTGGGTGGCGTGGCCCCTTTTAAAGCGCTGTCAGGGAAACGCTGAGCGCAGTGGCTGACCGGCGGCGAAGCTAATGGCGGGGGGGGGGGGGGCGTTTACCTTGGCCTGAGGCGTGCTTGGCTTTAGCAGCTTTCTTCATTTTCTGCAACACCATCCTGTCGTAGTCCAAGGCCTTCAACCAGACGCGGGCACACACACACATATACACACATACACGCACATATACACGCAGGCGCACACACATGTACACACACATGTACACACACACACACACACACACACACAGAACCGGGCACACACACACCCACACACACACACACACACACACACAGAACCAGGCACACACACACACCCACCCACACACACACACACACACACACACAGAACCAGGCACACACACACACACCCACACACACACACACACACACACAAAAAAAAAACACACAAACAGCAATACATTAGCATTAGCATAATCATAAAAGCATACAATAGCCTAATTGAATGATAATAGGATAAAATAGCATAACAGCACATGATAGCACACCAAAAACAGTAATAACATAATTATATGAATTTATATATAATGCAATGCATTTAGGTAATTTCCTTAAATCCCTTAACAGACGGATGTGACCTGCGCACTACATCTCCCTTAAGAGGCGGATGCAATGTATTTGATCATATGACCGTTTTTCACAACACATGACCGTTGACATGCATTGTGATTCCTAGGCCTTTCTATGGTATTTCTATAGGGTGCCTTATTCCATACTGGGTTAATATAATGTTGAAAGCACCACGGGCGTGTCACAGACATCATGGTGTGATGACATGTTGCAGGAACAAGCTCAGCGAAGATATCGCATCAAACCTTTACAATTCGATTACATTTACACAAGTGAAAATTCCATCACTGCGTCCCAGTCTATCCTCAGCTGATGCCACACAGATGATTATCTTAAATTGGTTTCTCTGGTTTCTCGCTCTGGAGTTTGGGCCCAGAAAGACATCCTTCCTCATTAAACACCGCTGTATGAGCAGGATGTTTATTCCTGAGAGCGGGCATGCCGCAGTACAGTACGAATGCAACGCTTTCCTTCCCAAACGCTGGTATTGCTGACGGTGGGCTACATGGCACGGGTGGCTGTCTGGGCACCCGACCGTCTCCCCGCTGCGTGTACACCGCTCCGTTTCACACGTTTCACTCTGCCAGAGCACGGGGCGAAAACGGAGGGAAAAACACGGCAAATGAACAAGGGAACGATCTCAGCATCTATGCACAACTCCCTGCTGAAAAAACTGCTCAAGCTAGGTTTTGAAACTGGTTGACCAGTTGAGACGAGCTCCATACTCAATGTGGTTTGACCAGCTCAAGTTATGTTTTGAAAGCGTTAGTAGCAGGCGATTTCGAGCTGGTCATAGCCGGATTTTAGACCAGGGATTTGTAACAAGGGTGAAAAAAGTGAACAGGAGAAAATGTGTCTTTTTGAGAAATGTACTTATTCCTGTTATACCTGGGACCAGGAGAAATCTCTACGGTGACGACCAGGG
The DNA here is from genome assembly GCF_963514075.1 of Conger conger. Taxonomy (NCBI): domain Eukaryota; kingdom Metazoa; phylum Chordata; class Actinopteri; order Anguilliformes; family Congridae; genus Conger; species Conger conger. The sequence goes on from NC_083773.1 coordinate 34,861,624, forward strand.
GAAATATTTCCAGGTAAAAGACGAGGGGCCAACTTCAAAAAAGTTAAAGTGGTGATATAGGAGCAGTTTGGCCTGCAGGAGACCTTGGGAAGCTTGTTGCCCCCGAGGGCAAGATGGATGGAGTCAAATACAGGCAAATCCTTGAGGAGAACCTGTTTCAGTGCATAGCCTTATCATATGCATTATCAGCTAAAAGCTCAAATTCATCCCAGGTCAGTTCTCGTACTCGAACATCCTCCCTTAATAAGCACCCAGGAGAAATGAGCTCGTTTCTGTGGTGGAGACTGAGAAATGTGTATATAGTTGGGTTAAAGACCACAGGAAGTGAATGTATTTTTTGCCGTATCTGTAGAGAGGCGGGCCTTCACGCGCTGAACAGGCCCTGCGGACGTAGCCTAGCTCCCCGGGTCTCCGCATCTACATCCAGGGGAGGAATTAACTCTCCCGCCCGCTGGGAGATGCACAAACCCGGCCGGGGTCATGAAATAAACAAGTAAGGCCGTGAAATTACAGGAAGTTCACATTTTTCTAACTGGCAGCGAGCCAAACATGGGCCTTACAGCCTGCACAGCGAGGAAGCCTTATATGGTTCATTTACAGTGCCTTAGTCACCTCACGACATTGCCACACACAGACACTTTCTCTTTCTGTTCAGTATTAACATTTGTTATGTTGTTGTGCTGTTCACTCAATAATGATAATCATTTAATAATAATATTATATATACAGTACTTTACTGTACTGTATTTAGATTGTATTCATTTCCATCTGCTTTGGCAATATGTACATTGCTGTATTTGAAACATTTTGAAGAGAGACCAAGAGAGAGCAAGTTTAACTTTGGTAGACAAAATAGGAGGAAAACAAAAGAGACAACGGTCAGATGACAAAAACTGAAATATCCTCTTTCTCAATAAGCAGCCAATGATTGCAAATGCGGTCTTATATAGAAACAATGGTGTGTGTGGTCGCTGTTTCTGGGTGTCTTATGTGCAAATATCCGCCTTGGTGCCGGCATTGCACAAAGCTCCCCTATGATCTTGTGAGCCAACTTGCACAGAAAAATGGACACATTGCCCTTATATATTAACTGAAAGCACCACACAGTGCCCAAATAAAGCCCTCATATTGCCACACTGTTTCCGAGGTACAACTTGTGCAATGTAAGATAGGGAAATCCCACATAATGGTCTGGAGCTGAAGAACACTGCTAGTTAAATCTTGTGAGTGATCTATGGCATTTGAGCTTTACAAAATATTGTATGTTCATAATTCTGATTCAACAACTCGGACAAACTCTGTTATTCAGGAAACTGTTATTCAGCAGTTCAGTGACAGAGCCCAGGGAAAAGGTCTGCTGCACCAGTTGAAGTTTCTCTCAGCAAGATAAAGTGGACATCTGTCTCCGGCTGCTCTAACTCCTGACCTGTGATCCAGCTGGGAATACACACACACACGCACACGCACGCACACGCACACAAAAATGCACGCACGCACACATGCATCCCCACACACGCATACATACATGCACACGCACACACACACAAACACATGCACACACATGCACGCACGCACACATGCACACACACGCACGCACACACGCACACAAACATGCACGCATGCACACACACACACACACACACACAAACGCACACGCACACACATGCACACAAACATGCACGCACGCACACATGCACCCACACACACACATACAAGCACACGCACATACACACAAACACGCACGCATGCACACATGCACCCACACACACACATACATACACGCACACGCACAAACACGCAAACACGCACACATGCACCCATACACACACGCACACGCACACGCACACATACACGCACACATACACGCACACGCACGTTTCACGTGTGTGAAAGAACGCTATGGCATTGACACTGTTGTGGGAACTGAGAATACAAGCCTGTGTTAAAATGCATATTCCGTTTTGTGTCGTGCCGATATTTTGATGGAAAAAGCCACAGTCAGTACCACACAGTAGGTACAGTGCACGCGCTTCTGTACCGATAAGCACTGTCGAGCACAGGATGTGTGTGGTAAGGAAAGTGTTATTCTGGTTGTTGCTGGTACAAAGCAGGTGGCCCAAACGCTGCCCTCCCCTAATGGCAGTAAAGGCAGGGCAAGAGGCAGGCAAATGAGTGCAACAGCCTCAGGGCAGCACGCCACAGGGGTCCCGTAGAGAGGGCATCTTCTCCAGCCCAACGTCACCCACACTGCCCTTTTCCCCAAATCACCCACACCGCCCCTTACCCCAAATCAACCCTTCTACTCTGTGGAGCACAGTGCACCATCTCCTGCTGGCTGACAGGTCACAATGTCACAACTGTGTGTGTGTGTGTGTGTGTGTGTGTCTGTTCTGTTCCCCGTGGTGACTGCCGTTGTTAATGTAGTCAGTTGCCAAATTATGTTCGGGAAACATTGTTTTAAATGTTTCCTGCTGGTGCTACTTGAGATTCAAATGTCTATTCTGCACACTGCGAGATAGATCCTGCTGGTATGTGCTACTCAAGTGAATGACATAAGAATGCAACTGAAATATATTTGGGCCCTTATAATGAATTTTGTAAATGTGGACCTAAATAAATAGTTAAAACTGTGTGTCTGTGTGGGTGGGTGTATGTATGCCAGGCTTCCTGCCACCCTAGAGGTTACAGAAAGGGAGGGGGGTTGGACTGCTGACTCTCAGTGCTTCATCCCACTGTCATGAACACAATGCATGGATTTTTCTCCCCACCGCCCGGATGATTCACAGCCTTGTCACCAACGCCTAAAACAGGCCCTGTGTGCATGTGTGCAACAATGTCTCACAAATAAGATCAGCAAAGATTATGGTCAGAGGTCAACAACTTAGTGAAATTAATAAATGCAAATTAAATGCTTGATATTGAAGTTATGTGCTGGACATTTACAGTACAGATATTTAAACATAAAAGCTGTGTCCTATTGGTTGAGGCTTGACAGATCAGCCAATTAGGTAAGTGTAAAGCTGAAGTTGTGCAAAAACAATCAGACCAGGAGTGAAGTGTTTAACGACAGTGAGGGAATATTTCACAAAGGTGACAGATATCAATTTTAATGCGGTACACCTCAAGCAATAAGATGCTTGCCAGTTGGGCAGTGTAAAATATTTCAGTGAAAACTAGAGACCTTTGGCTCGCACTTGTTTTTATCAGCGAGCCGCCGGGCTCTGAAAACCCGCACAAAATCGACCTTTTATCAATATGCACATTTGAATTTTATTTGAGACGGGGATTTGGCTCCAATGCTGGTGTTTACTGGTGTCTGAAGCACTGAATATTTTTTCTACCCTGAAATGGATTGATGATGGATAAAAGACAGGCTCTGCCCAGCTGTCACCTGATTCAGCACAGGAAAAAGCTAGGAGGTTGCAGGCCTGACTCCCAAATCGCACTGCCATTTTACACTTCCCAAATACTTCATACATAACAGAAGCATAAAGAAACTTGTGTCAAGAGGCAGAAATAACATTATAAGACTTTGCCAGTTGAAAAAAAATTGCATGTGGTCATACATAATAATAATTACATTAAGCACATTCTCCACCCCAACTTCTAATTGCCTTCTTCCTGTCTGCAATGTAGATGAAAACTCCAGTGCTAAAATAATGGATCTATTCCTGTTTGTACAGGAGAGACAACATGGTTTTGAACAGAGAAATTTTATCTGGACTAGTGACTACATAAACTATACAGTTTATACAGTGTACACAGTGGTGGAAAAAATGACAACTTAATATATGAATATCAAGGAACTAATAACCACCTTTTGTCTTCAGAACAGCAATCATCATAGAATATTGCTATAAAGTACACCCTGATATACACATACGCACAGTGCATATATTATTCTGCAGATAAGCACGCACATACAACATACACACACACACACACGCACGCACGCACACACACACACACACACACACAAAGTCGTCAACAAGCATTTCCATTACTTTAACTTCGGTGAGGCGCGATTTCACAGTTATTTCACGGTCTGTGTCCTTAGCGGAAGAAACGGTCGTCACAATTATTGTTCCGACCTCTGCTCTATTCTGATCTTTAACGAAGGGGAGGACTTCCTCACGCCCTACAGTAGACACGGGGTTTGACCAGGACATCGTGAACCCGCCCGAGTCGCACTATGCGGGGGAGGCGTATGTTTCTAGATCAGGGTTCTGGCTGACAGGCGCTGATAAGACCCCCCCCCCCGGCTGCTTTTATCAGCAGAAGAGAGGAGTTTACAGTGCAGACTGGGGGATCAGCCGCTCCGCTGAGCTTAGGACGTGAAATAGGCTGCGAGCTGAGGGGAAACTTGGAGTAATCTTTTTCCATCGGCTATTTCTGGACTCCCTGATACCTGCCTTCCTCTTTTTTTAAGTTTCATCTTCTGCCTGAGTGAGAATTTAAATCACATTCCCTTTTACAAAGTTACACTATTCTGCTCTCCTGCTTTTTATCCACGGTCCTCCACTGTGGTGGTTCACAACAAGGTCATTCGGCAGGCTGTGGGTTATGTCTGTGAGCATTATCCCATAGGCTGTGGGTTATGTCTGTGAGCGTTATCACATAGGCTGGGGGTTGTGTCTGTGAGCGTTATCACATAGGCTGGGGGTTGTGTCTGTGAGCATTATCCCATAGGCTGGGGGTTGTGTCTGTGAGCATTATCCCATAGGCTGTGGGTTATGTCTGTGAGTGTTATCCCATAGGCTGTGGGTTATGTCTGTGAGTGTTATCCCATAGGCTGGGGGTTGTGTCTGTGAGCGTTATCCTATAGGCTGGGGGTTGCGTCTGTGAGTGTTATCCCATAGGCTGGGGGTTGTGTCTGTGAGTGTTATCCCATAGGCTGGGGGTTATGTCTGTGAGTGTTATCCCATAGGCTGGGGGTTGCGTCTGTGAGTGTTATCCCATAGGCTGGGGGTTATGTCTGTGAGTGTTATCCCATAGGCTGGGGGTTATGTCTGTGAGTGTTATCCCATAGGCTGGGGGTTGTGTCTGTGAGTGTTATCCCATAGGCTGGGGGTTGTGTCTGTGAGTGTTATCCCATAGGCTGTGGGTTATGTCTGTGAGTGTTATCCCATAGGCTGGGGGTTGTGTCTGTGAGTGTTATCCCATAGGCTGGGGGTTGTGTCTGTGAGGCCAAGTGCGCTCTGTAAGCTCCCAACCACAAGAGTTGCATTTGCCACAACAGCAGCCCAGACGGATGCATATTTATGTTTCTAAACAGCAGTGATTAACCGCGATTGCGGGTTTGTGTTAGCGAGCCTCCCAAGGCTCCTCATTAAGGACAGATTTACATTCGCTCCCAAGCGCGTCTCTCAGACGGGCACGATGAACTGAATTAATGGGATGCATTAATTTCGAGGCGCCCCGGAGCGAGAGACCAGATCCCACGCATGTAAACACCGCACATTCTCAGGCCGTTCTCCAGAGGCCGCGAGCAGCCGACCGTACAAGGACCGCGTTATTGACCACTTCATTTCAGCTGCGTCCACAGCAAATAGACTCGTAGGCGTTCAGCTAATTGCTAAGAGAATACTTAGCCTCCAACAACGCACTGGCGCTTTTCCTTAAAACAACAGAATCGACACTTTTGCACTAATGTGCCATTTCATTTGATTGAGGGTGCGTATGCATCAGCATTAAGACATTACCACGCTCCTGTACAAATGCTTTCAGTCAGTTTTTTGGGCTGATGCATTAGCACCTGCTACCTGTAAGCATTAGTGTTTTTAACCCACTGAGAACCCGTGCCATTAGAGCAGCTGTGTGGTTAAGAAAGGGAAATGTGGACATATGCTTTTAGTTTCTGATCTGCTGACATAAGGTGCATAGACTGAGCTATATTTCTGATATGTGCTGGCATTGCATCAGGCTTTCTTCCGTTATCTGTACAGCTACAACTGTGCGGGTTTTCTACATTGCTGCAGCGACGATATGGTGTCGTTTGGTCCGTGTCCTTTGTCAGCGTGCATCGTAAATAGTTTTTGGTGTTCTGTTCCTTTGCCTCTCCACTGGTGAACCCCCCCATCCCTGCAGCCATGAAGCCAAACAGCTGCTGCAATGTCACATCCTCGTGGACTCACACACAATTACATTTATTATTTATTCATAATCCAGGCCTGCAAAAAAGCACCACATAGAATGGGGTAGTTATGCATTTTTAAAAATATATATATTTTTGATGTTCAATGTTCACAACAGCTTGCTATAGCCAGCTGCTTCAGGGGCAATGATTTCCTAGCTCATCTTCTGTTTAACTAGACCCTCCCCAATGGCAGAATGTCAAAAGCAGAAAACTTTTAAATAACAACTTTATTCTAGAAACATAGCCATTTTGATAGGTCTTAAATCATGAATTCATGCTGCTATGACTGTACAAATCAGTCCAGACATTTCCTGAAACATTCAGCATAAAACATGACTACTCCTCTGAGAATATGAAAACAATTTGCCACAATAGTTTCATGTATTATGAGGAACAACAGTATGCTGGAAACTTATCTAACTTCTCTAGGTAATTCTGGAATAGCCTGGATGTACATGAACAAACAAGCAAATATGTTAAAGGAAATAACTTTCACTGTACATACAAGCTATAATCTTGATTATAATCAATTATAATCTTCTTCATTTGACTACAAACCCTGACACCCCTATAGCAGCTATTAGCCAGATCATTCTGTATCTTTTTTTTTCCAATCATTGCATATAACAACTCTGGGCCAATTGAAAATATAAACCAAAACAGAAATAACATGTTTAAAACAACAAGAGAATGGCCATTTTAACAACACAGTTGAATGTTTGGTTCTCCTTTGCGCTCCACATTTCTGGGAGAAATGTAGGCTAGTAGGCTAGGTTAAAATAACACTCCATCACACTCTATTGTCATAAATTGATTCAGGATGTAAAATGATCGTCTCCCTGCAAAAGAAACCCTTCAGCAACAGATTCCCTTAATTCCAAAAGCTTGCTATTCAACAGCAGAATCCCACAGATAAATTATTTGTACTTTTTCCACATTGTAACCTACATGTTGGAATATCTCATCACTGTAGATTCGTTCAATGACTGCATCCCATCTCCCCAACCCAATCGGATATTTCAACAACCAACATTTGAACAATTGTGACAATTCACCCCCAAATGAAAACTCGAGTTTGCATTTTCAAACATGCCAGAAGCTTCTTCCCATTATGATTAAACTGCACACAAGAGGAAAAAGACAGACCGGCTGTAAAGGTCAAAATCCAGTCAAAGTTTAATCAATGATATCAAATCTTATTTGCATTGTAAATTACATATTTGAGCTTTCAAATCTTAATCCCAGAACTTAGCACGTGGCATTTTGGATCAATAGAGAAGCAAATCAACAATTATGACCACTTCGATCTGTTGTTTGTAATCAGTTGTCCAACGTGCACTGGGTGTTGTGTGAAAACCTCAGGAACAACCACGTCCTGTGGGAATCGCTGGAGGTGTTGTGTCTGAATATGGTGAATGTGTGAGACCAGTAAGACAGAATTCTGACACACACACTCCAGTGACTATCGGTCATGTATGCAACAACAGGGACAGCTAATAGTTTAAGCCAGTTCAATTTAGTGAAAGCAGGTTAGTGCACTGGAGCAGACTTTGTCGGTGCGCTAACCTGCTTATGATACGGTAAGACTGAGACCTGGGGACTGTGCAGCCTGCTTATGGGATAGCTGCACCTTATGACTATAACTGTCTACAGTTTAATAAATCTGGCCTTGGCCCGTCACTGTCTCTGTAATCGTCTCTGCAATAGATGTGGTTAAGCTGGCCCGAAGCACCCAGATGCCCAAAGCCAGAGAGAAGGGGTTTCCTGCACCGATCACAGCAGCCTTCAGCCAGCAAGACGTTTCCTTGATGATCCCCCCCGAGCGTAATCCCTCCTCATCTGGGGCCAACTGCCTAATGAGACGCTTTGTTCGCAGGTGGAGTTCTGAACGCGCCTCATGTAAGGCTTGAAGGCTGCGAACTTCAAAGGCCCAGCAGAGAGGCGGGATAACTACCTGAGCCCACGGCGGAGAAGCCAGGCCACCCACCCCATCCAGACGGGAGCGGGGCGCGGAGCGACACCGCACTCCACCCCAAATTACCGCCTTCCCTTCCGCCTCAGCCCCGGCTGTCACGCGGCCACTTCTGAGGCAATCTGCCGTTTCTATGGAAACTTCCGGTTTCTCCAGCGAACGTCTCCATTTACCCATTTACACCAAATATTTAGTGACTTTGGACGACGGCAGGCAGAACAAAGGCAGAATGGGGGGTGGAGGCGTCCGGGTTGCGTTAATGCTGTTACGGTGACTGCGGAACAACAGCAGGAACCAATGTCGGAGCTGTTAAACAATCCAGAGGCACTTTTATAATACAGTTATGAGGTATATCAAAAAATTCACAACATATTAAGGTCATAAGGGGAATGTTTTCACAGGAATAATGGGCCAGACTAATCCATTGTTATACATTTCACTTCAGCGATATCAGGGGAATTGCTGGTAAGAGGCACTTCTGCATGAACTGCAAGAACAAACATGTTTACAGCAAGAAGGGCTCATCAAAGCTCTCAACGACATGATCGTGATTTGTGGATTCCAGTCACGTACACAGCGGGTACCCTAATAGTTTGAATCCTCCGCCCTCGACCGCTTTCCACCTTGACGGCGGTGTTGAATTACAGGAACCCGGGGAACGGCAGCAGAATGGTGATGTATTACCGAGAGTCTCTGATAGGGTGATAAACGTCCAGCGGTATGGCTTAGGCGGAGTTCTGCTCTGGGGTCAACCGCTCAGCGTTAGCTGGGTAATGAGGTTTACGGAGCCGTGCAGGGGGGCGGTGGGTAGAATAAAAGCCATGTTTGTTTCTTCTTCGGGTTTGTCGAGCCTGTCCGGGAAACCGCCCCAGCAAGGCTCCTCACATCCAGGTGCACCCGGGGTAACGTCACTCAATACACAAACTCTCCCAAGCATCATCTGCTGTGGTGGACATCACCTGACCTCAAGGAAATAAGAGGAGCTTGGGGTTTGTTTTGTGTACTTAATGGTCACGCTTCTTTAAAAAAAGAACTTCAACAGTCAGTCTTCTACTTTCCCATCACATTCACACCTAGACTGTGCCATTTAAATTACATTAACAAACTCGCAGGTAGGCCAACTGTACTTGCTTGAATGTCAACAAAATTTCAAATCGTTTGCATAGTGTAAAAAGTATGGTGAGGATTCACTGAAAGATGAGAGGCAGAAATAAGAATGGTCTCTCCAACAAATACAACTGAAAAAAATTATAGTCTCTCTCTCTCTTATTTTCCAGGCAAACAAGGATGGTCTCCCTCCAATTAGACAGCTACATGTTTCTGATGCAGAGGACAGAAGTGCTCCTTGGTAAAGAGGCAGGATTTTTTCCAATAAAGCAGTCCAATAAACCACTTAGAACCCACTAATAAGCCATCGCAACATCGGTATTGAGGCTTGCTGGTCGACAAATCAATTAATTGTTGAACCAATGGCATTTTCAATATTTGATTTCATAATATGCAAGCGTGAATGAATGAATTAACGGAACAAAGGAAGGATAAGGGCTGGATAAGCCTGTTCCTGGAGATCTACTGCCCCTCAGGATTTCATTTCAACCATAAATTGGCACACTTGATTCTACTAATTAGCAGCAGGTCAACATCTCTAGCTGTTGAATGAGGTGTGCTTTGCAGGGGGTTGCAGTGAAGCGTACAGGATGGTAGATCTCCAGGAGCAGGGTTGGGCAGCCCTGCTGTTGGGGGATATGACAGACTGCTTGGGAAAAAGCAGTGTCATTTCCTGCTTAAGATGGATTTATCCGCAAGTGCAGGAACGGGGATCTTTCAGCACCAAGACCAATAATATGCGAGAGGGGGAGGGGGAGGGGAGAGGAATGGAGCGATCTCTCTCGCTCTCTTTCCCTCCCTCTCTCTCTTTCTGCTCCACCGCAGCTACACACAGAAATGAGACCGTGTGAAATCCATTCTGCCTGAACACTACAGTGCATCTACACTGAACACTACAGTGCATCTACACTGAACACAAAGCCTCATGATACCCCTATACTGAACACTACAGTGCATCTACACTGAACACAAAGCCTCATGATACCCCTATACTGAACACTACAGTGCATCTACACTGAACGCAAAGCCTCATGATACCCCTATACTGAACACTACAGTGCATCTACACTGAACACTACAGCACATCCACACTGGGCTGTCGGATTTACATTCCCAATTCAACTATGCCTTGAGTAAGATATAATACAATTAATTAACTGTTCTAATGAATGTTTGAAGAAATAATGATTTATCATGTGCGTGTCCTTAATATCTAACCTGTTCTGTGTTTCAAAATGTGAACAACCTTTTTCCCCACTGGTGCATAGCCAATCAAGTGCTGTACTAAAAGAAAATCATCATAGCTGATTAATGTTCTGCGGCAGGAGGTGATGATGTACAGAAAGCAAGCAACCGGAATGTTCCCTTGCGGTGAAAAACAGCTAGCACAGAAATACCTGAGCCTTCCACACACACCAGTGCCTGTTTTTTGTTTAAAAATGTCAGCACTGTCCACTCATCAAAAGGTCGTCCTTCAAATGGTCATGTTGTATTTATGGTAAAATAATCTGAAAAGGGTCGTGCTAACACCGGCTGTCTAACTGAAATTGAACTTTTCAATCACAATACAGCCAATTCTTTCCCCAGTCTTACGAAATAAAGAAATAATGTTTTGGTCATGAAAGGGTTTAATTGTCAGATTAAAAACACTAGAATGTTTTAATGCTATGTCAACATGCAGACCAGCATGTTGTTAACTTAAGGTAGTGGTTGTGAACAATAATATTGTCAGTCACTTTACAAAAAGTAAAGACTGCTTCCTGTGTTGCCACTGCGCCACATCAACAATTTATGTAAAATCTTCACGCAACATAACGCTTCCTTTCCCACACAATATTATTCGAAAACGTTGAATTGTTTGCATAGCACGGTTAGGATTCACTGAAAGATAAGAGGTGGCAATAAGTGGTCTCTCCTTCAAATACAACTGGTGCAAAAAAGGATAGTCTCTCTCTCCTATTTTCCAGGCAATAAATAAGGATGGTCTCTCATATTAGACCGCTACATGTTTCTAATGCAGGTGACTGAAGTACTCCCTGGTAAAGAGGCAGGATTTTTTCCAACAAAGCTCCTAAAATGAACCACATAGAACCCACTAATAACACATCACAACATCAGTACTGAGGCTTCAAGAGGTCTACAGGTAGGCCTCTCGGTCGTATGGACGTGCATTATGAAATGGCCGTTCCGCGTTCATTGGCTTATCAGCCCTGCCAAACAGAGGGGCTTCCACTTCACACAGGGGCCCCTGGCGAAGCTCGCAGGCAGACCCGCGCCACGCTCCCTCGACGGCTTCTGCATTCATTTCCATTTGTTTAGCGGTTTGTTCTGCGGGCCGGCGTTCCTGCCCGACCGGCACATTCCGCCCAGCGCGCAGAGCGCGTGCTCCAGAGGGGAAGCACACACTCAGCGGAAAGCTTGAGCCTCTTTTTGTTGGTTACTGCTGCCTCAGAGCCCGCTGCCAAATGCTGCCATTACAGAAAATCTGCACTCCGGCAACACACACCGCAACCCACATTAGGGCCTTCCTACAGACAGCGATCTGGTTCTTAAGTCCTGTCGAGCTTCTGCTTGTCATTTCTACCTTATAGCGACTTCAGCCCGTTAGCGACTTCAGCACGTTAGGGACTTCAGCATGTTAGCGACTTCAGCACGTTAGCAATTTCAGCACGTCTGTTAGTGACTTCAGCACGTTAGCGACTTCAGCACGTTAGCGACTTCAGCACTTTAGCGACTTCAGCACGTTAGCGACTTCAGCGCGTCTGTTAGTGACTTCAGCGCGTCTGTTAGCGACTAGTCAGTAAGATGCTCCACTGTCGGGATTTCAGTGTGTATATGTATTTTAAATATACGTCTTTATTTGGTCATTTGCATTTTATGTTGCTATAAAATAAAAGCAGTGGTATGGCAGTCGGAGGGTAGCTGGTTCGATTCTGCCCTGGGTGTGTCGATGTGTCCCTGAGCAAGACACCTAACCCCCAAAACGCTCCCGACAAGCTGGTGCCTTGCATGGCAGCCATTCGCTGTTGGCATGTGAGTGTATGTATGACTGGGTGAATTTCAATTATTTTAATAAAGCCTTTGCGTTCCACTTCTTCTGCTCCATGTCTGTTCATAGGCTATTATTAACCATTATTATTGACTGTTCTTTTATTAACAGCCTATTATTAACCAGTAGGCCATCTCAGATTTGTACTTGTTATATATGACGACATGGATTTGTCTAATCTCAATCCTAATTGTGAGCAAGGCTGGCGCTATCTCCAAGCGGTAAATGCACAGCTAAGCTGACTGATAAGCCAGCAGTTGCAGTGCTTATTCTCCACAGGAAACAGCAATGGAAGAAAAAAAGAATGAACAAAAGTCTTATTAAATTGAAGATTACAATTTCTTACAGCCCAGTTCAGGCCACCATGTTTAATATCAAAGCAATTTAAACCAACAATAGCTGGCTAGCTTTTGGAGCCTCATGATAACTTGGCCGAATGTAATATGCTGTTTTTAACTTTTGATTACATTTTCAAATGGATTGCCCCCTGCAATCCAAGGGTTTTGTGCTGATTTCTATGTCTATGTAATGCTGACATTAATAGCAATTGCATTCTGAGGTTGAGATTTCAGTTTGAGTGGATTGCTCTGTATGATGATTTCAGCATTCTGAGGTTGTAATTTCAGAGCATGGTGATTTCAGTATATGGTGATTATAGCATTCTGGCATTGTGATTTCAGTGTGTGCTGATATCAGAGAATGGCTCATTTCAGCATCATGGTGTTGTGATTTCAGTGTGTGCTGTTTTCAGTGTATGGTGATCTCAGCATTGGGTTGTGATTTCATTGTGCTGATTTCAGCATTGTGTTGTGATTTCAGTGTGTGCTGATTTCAGCACTTCAGTGTTTTGACGTCAGCGACTTTTGAGCTCTGGAGCTGGGCTCCCAGGAACGCTGAGGCCTGTGTTTATTTTGCTCTGGCACGGTACAGTAACCTAAATGTAGGGCTTTTCAGTACGCATAGTATAACTGCTGTAGTGCAGGGGTGGACAAAGCAAGCCTCCGGCAAAGCACTACTGTACCCACTGAGGTTTGATGGCTGCTCTGGCCTCCTTTCTAAATGAATATCCTTCATTTAGTCTTCCAGACAGCTAATACTCTATGCTTTAGACGCATTCGGGGGCAACGGGCCATTATCTATTGCAGCTTTGTCAAATTACATGCAGGATGAGTTACTTTTGTCAGATTACTGACAACACAAATATCTACAGTATGTTTGCAATTGTGTTTGATACATTTTCTAATGTTTATTAATGTATTGCTTCGCGTATGGTAATTTGTGGTTGTGTAGTTCATTATGAACACTGGTGAGTATTTCAAAGAGAAATGTTTATTTATAAAGTAGATTCCAAGTGTAAAGTTGGTGGAAGCTGAAGGAAGCTGCAAAAACTGCTTACTTTGCTACAATTACTACGGATGCGATGGAGCGACCAAAGTAGAAAGCAGAATTGAATTCTCTTCAGATTTACATAATGTGCCTAATTTAAACATGTTCATTTCTAGTTTATCAAACCGTTTGAGATGAACGTGCCTGAGATATAGGTTCCCTGTAACCAGGACCACCTTTAAAATTATAGGTGGACCTGTACAAAATTTGGGCCTTTTCATTCAGTGCCAATCATCTCAGGGGCCTTATTCACTCAGCCCCTGGCCCCTGAAAGCATTCCCACCCCCAGCCTTATGTGGGGGTCCGTAGGAAACTCTGCCTTCTTACGCTGTGCTGCGTCTGTAACCGACACACACTTGTGCAGTGAACTTCCCAAAACGATCTTGTCGTGAAGAAAAGGGCGCGCAAAGAAGCACAAAGCCGAGCCCGGGCCCACAGGGAACGAGGCCCGAGGCCCAAAACCGGAAGAACAAGAGTGGGTGGTTTTCCCATGATCCGAACAAACTTTCCCATGGCAGGAAGAGCGCAGAGAGGTAAACAACAGCCTCTCTAATCCACTGCCGGCTGGATGGCGTGCTTTCCCAACTCTGGATACGTCTCTGGGTCGTACAGAAAATGGCTTTTGGAAAAAAGCACAGCACATGCGCTCTCTGACACAACAGGCGAGGGTATTTGTGAGTCGCTGTAACTTAATGAAAGTAAAGGGTAGAGAACGTCCAGCGCTGCTGCCACAGATCTAACCAGGCTGAACAATACCAAATGAACACCACCCCCAGTTACACAGCTTTCAAATTCAATTTATTAGCCTCCCGCTGACAAATGCCAACACGAACAAACAGCGAACAAACCGCACTTGAAATATTATTACCGAACATCCTTTTTCACCATTTACTTCTTTCCCAACAGCAGAGCAGTCTCATTACTTACACGACCTTGATGCATCACACGCTGCGACACACTAATAAGAACAAATGGAAAATGTTGTATTCAGATCAAGATTTTAGAATCATGGTGAAACTCAGCCACAGAGAACCGGATAAAATGTGATTCGATCCTGTCTCAGCAGCCCGTCAATGGAGCCAGTGAGGTACAAAGGGGAATTGAAGCAGCTTATGCAGCTGAAAACAATGTGCGCGCAGTGAATGCCCTGGTCGGCCTGGCAACAAAAGGGAACAAATGTCCTATGACAGGGGAAAGTTAGAATGTGTGCAGTAACGTGCACTGTCAGCTTCATATCGCCCACGTAAACCAGCCAAGTGAAGCGCTCTGCAGAGCTCTGAGTCCACAGGTGTGGTATACCTGTGTAGTGAAGTGATCTTTAGGTCTACTTCCCATGAGTATGCCAGTGTAATGAAGTGATCTGTCAGTCTAATTCCCATGAGTATACCTGAACAGTAAAGCTCTCTGTAGCTAACAGCTGAGAAGCCAGCTGTCCGGGGGGATGTATGAAAAGGGATGTAATTCCGACACGGATTTCCAGATATGTAAAATACCCTCAAATTAAAAGGCGACAGTCTTGAGTACACCCCATGAGTACATCTATCGCTGTCCGATGACATGCTCTGCGGGTCTCTATCTGGGCAGGGCCCTGTTCCTGCCACGGCGTTCTCCGCTTCGTAGCCGGGCGCGCAGAGGCGGCGTGCGTGAAGAAGCACAGATAACGAGGACCCGGGGGAGGCGAGTGAGCCGCACACGCCCCGGAGCCCGAGAGCACAGCGCCGGAACAACACTGAAGGGGGAGGACACAGATACCACACAGACCCTCCCCGTTATCACACACAGGGTGGCAGAGCACAAAATAACCCCGTTAATAACCCCCATAAGAGGAATGCGATATAGAGAGCAAAAGGGTAACATTCAGAGCAGGACTATTATACTATACAATTCAAAGAACTGTATAACAAAGCTCAATTGTCAACGATTTCCCATGATGCATTTCAGCCGGTGGATCTTAATCGGCTTAATCAGCTAGCGCATCCAAATTTAATGATCAAGATTTATCATCAGCCATTGAGCGAGGAAATTCTCCAGTCATGTAAGTTCAATGCAGTGCAATTAATGCAGTTTACACATTGTCTGCCATTGATTGGACTGTTTAAAGCGATGACAACACACGCACACACACACGAGAAAAGCTGAAGTCAGCACCTTTAAAACAGCTGAGATGTTATATGGGCCCCCGGTTACTGCAAAGATTAAGTTGTTCTGTTGTGAACAATAAAGCACAGAACTGAGAACAAAGGAATTTAGATGACAGGGGCTCTGAGCTACAGTATGACGGCAAGGTCTAGCAGGCGAGTGTTTAATATTCAGACAAACACGGCTATTACTTATACTTCATAATTGAAAAGTGATTATTCGTTGTTGTTCATTTTTTTAAAGCGTATGTCTGTGAGCATTAATGGTGGTGGGGGAGGATAATGATCACAGGAGTTTTCCACTGGGAAAGGTTAAGAGCTGCTTAGTGCAGCCCATACAAATGCAAATGCAGAACACTGCTAACGACCGGCTTCTGTTGGCAGATTCCCACAGACAGGAAGTGACACGTTCCTGGAGAATAATGCACTTCCTGCCACTTCAGACACTCCCATTTAATATAAACAATAAACATAACCTTCAGCGTGTGCATGTAACAAAACAAGGTAAGACTGTTTTGCAAGCTGACCTTCATGATTAATTTCGTATAAAAATTTTCCTGTATTGCATTTTAACATTATCTACACCATTATGCAATTCATTTCTTCAGTTGTACTGCAGACCTACAAACCAACAATGGAGTGAATACAGTATAATAGGTGGCCAGTCGAGGCCATCCAATGTAGACCAGACATTGGCAGTAGATAATAGATATGCTAATGACCACAATTTGATTTGTGTTGATACTCATCTCATGTTTATATTGTCATGGATTTGCTTGTATTTGGCACAGGTAGCCTCTACTAGATATGGCTCTTGAGTAAGTAAATAGTTTAAAACCACTTGGGCCTATTCAGATTTCATGTTAGCCACAGGAAACCAGCAAATTATTTTATCTGGAATAATTCCAGAACCACAGGTGAACTGACTGCAACACGCTGTGAAATCAAACGGTAGCTGGCATAATCATGATATTCATCAATAATATCATAACATTAACTGTACTTGTACTACATCCTTTTTTTTTTTTACATAGGATGCAAGCACACGTGTTTCACAGAACATAAAGGAAAAACAACTGGAGCAATCTCACCAACCATGTAATAAATCATGACCCTGGGAAGCAGCTGCTCACTGGTCTGTTGGCTTGTTGTTAACCGCTGGTCAGTCAACCGCTGGCCTGTTACCTGATGGCCTGTTAACCACTGGTCAGTTAACCGTTGGTCAGTTAACCACTGGTCTGTAAACCGCTGGTCTGGAGAGTTTCCTGTTACCAAAACCATAAGACACTTTGTCCAATTCTTTTGAGAAAAGGTTAAGACTCAGCACATTCATAACTAGATGCATATTACACACCATACTACCTGCTAGGACACCCACAGGGACTATAACTTAATGTGCCATGTGCTTTTATTTGAGTGTTTATGCCTCTGTCCGCTGATCCTACTTTATCGCTATCATGCTCGAGAGACAGGAGATATATAAGGTTGTCAGTGTTAGGTAATATGTTATTCTTAGTGTTCAATGCACATTTGTTTTTTTACATGAAAGAAAATAAGGACTCCCAATAAAAAGACAAATAACATTGCAGAAATTATACTTTATTTGAAATCTTCTACATAGGTCATATCATGCTTTTTGCAACAATGATAGTATTTGGTAACACACTACTTTTTAGACATTCAATTGCCCCACATTGCTGTTTTTCAGTGAATTGGCCCACATACTGTTTAGATTAGGTAATCTGATCTAAGAGATTAGATTAGGACTTTAGATGCCAGTACATAATGACAGTACACAATTATGGCATTTTACAAATGCAGCATGTCTTAGTATTGTTATACTGGCATTTGTCATCTATATGTAACAGATATTATACGGTTTAATATGCTGGCTTGCAAACTATTATGATGAGTATGCACCACTAAGGGGAATCATATTGGCTAGCATTTCCAAGGTGTAATGCAGAGGAGTGCTGATTGGATTCAATGTGTAATACACTGCTAAGTTTGAGTGTGCTGAGACAGAATTTTGATACAATACCATCAACATTCACAAACCCCAAATTGTACTCACTGCCTGTTCAGATTCACCAAAAAATACAAAAGCGAGTTCATGTGTACAAAGTGGTGCTATAAATAGTGGAAATGAGCAATGTTGTGTGATGGAGTCTGGCTCACACTAACTCTTACATAACACTTGGCTTAGAGGCAGCAGTGCATCGCGTGAACACAATGACCAAAACATCAGCACGCGCAGCACTGGTCTAATCAACGGTTGACTTGACGATCTTACTTTCAGCTCACTAACGTTTCCCCCAGATCATCAGTTTAACAGTTTGCCCTTCGCAACATTTCAAATGCCCCTGCTGCTAACGCACGCCTGCAGGAGCGCTCATCCGAACGCAGATATCAGCAGCTCTTCAGCACTAGCAGTTTTCGCCTCGATAGGTTTTTATATTTGTCCCGGCAGCCAGGAGACCCGTAGGCGGCGTTAGCTTTAGCCACACGTCGGATATCACCGTTCCACAGACCAGATGGAGACAGAAACCGTCACTACAGCCACCATGTCCCCCCGTTAGAGCAGCGAGTGCTGCTTTCCTTCAAACTGAGCCCGTTATTTAGTGACAGCCACCACAATAAGAATAAGCCAGAAACAATCAAATTGGATGAGGTCTTCAGTCCAAGTGTTTATTTTTAAAAATAGCACTGATTCCCAATTAATTATTATTATTAAGTCCCAGCTTTCCCAGAGGCAGTGTACCCTGAGCCAAAAACTGCCGGATGATTGTGGTATTGGAAGCTGTGAACAGCTACAGAAATGATTGGTGGGCGGTGAGCCAAGAACCTCAGACTAACATTCTGCCAGAAAACAAAATGAATCAGAATAATTAAGAGAATAATTAAACCACTGAACAAAACATCCAGGAGAAAAATCATAGCTTAACAATTAAATAAACCTCTGCTGAGGAGGCAGTAACATCGGGTCAAACACATCTGTGTCTTGTACAGCAAAATGCAGATTCAGTCCCAGAATACAGGGTATTACAACATACAAGCAGGTGGATTAACCAATAGAAATTGCACTCCTATTTCCTGAGCACTTTAACTGCCAGTCTTATCTTCTCTCTGAAAACAGCACAGTGGTAAATATGAAGCAGAAAGGTACTTTTAATAGCTTTGTGGTTAGCCATACTCTAGCCTACTGCAGGCTATAGCATAACCACTGCACAACATCAATCAAGAATAAGGCACCTCATCTGTACATGAAATGCAAGTTCTCTCTCAGAAGCTAACACAACGAGAAGAGAACACTAAACCCATGTCTTCAGATATTTTTTGTTTACATTAATTATGTACCCCACGGCATGAAGCCTGAATGTATTAATGATGCCGGAATTGTCCAAATCCCTCTGATAAACAGTTCCAGCACTTTTAATTAAATAATATTAAGTTATTCCCCTGTTCAAGGGGAAGTAACATAAGTGTAAATATTTACTCTCATGAAATATATTGTTAATGTGAGCAGCGTATTGGCAAACTGGAGACAATACAAAGGGCTGCTATCGAGTGAGCTTCCTCTTGATAAGACCTGCACAAAGCTTGGGTATACACTAGATTAACATTCACACAGTATTTAATTCAAAACATCCACATGGTTGGCAGCAAGCCAATGCAGAGTTTCAATATCCATTCATCGCACAATACTGATGTTTACTTTCTGAAAAAGAGACCAGTGCACTTAACTTAACCTTTAATATTTGGCTAATATCATGACCCAAATATTTCTAACTTGACATCTGGACTGAAGGCCTCATTGACTCTGAGCTAAACTAAAACATTCTCAGGGAGCGCACAGTCGACCAACACAGCAGCAGTAAACACAGAGGCACTCGAGTTGTATTTTAGACCCCTCATGGTCATAAGTGGTCAACGTGTTCCAGCCCCACGATCACATGAATCCCAGCTAGGAGAGTGACTGACGCAGTCATCGGCGTGGTCACACGGGGCTGTGACAGGAGACCCTTCGCGTGGCTCAGAGGGAAAGGGTCCCAGCATCGCTCAAACGGACACGGCAATCTGAGGCCCGCTGACCGCACGCAACAGCTCCGGAAACGCTTCACACATAACACGAGAGGTCCCAGGGCCCGCATTAAGAGTCATCTGCGCACAGAGTTTGGGTGCTACAGTGATTTCGCACAGTCTGGTACACGAGAGAGGGTTTTGGCTGCATCTGAAATCACATACTTGGCATACTACTCATACTAATATCGCAATGAAAATCAGCCTGAAATTTAGGATGAGTAGTATGCTAGTTTTCGCTTTTGGATGTAGCCCTAGTCTCACTCTGGGACTGCACTCAGCATTGTGTTGTGTCTCACTGGACAACTGCCCTGTTGCCATTTGTGACACATGGCTTCCAACCCTCCTGCTGCATCATCTCTATTGCACGGCACAGTCAGCATGTGATTATACAGCATGGATTACCATCCTTGTGGATTAACTGTGTCATCTGTAGATTCATTATGATTCATAAGAAAATGTGCCAGGGCTAACAAAGCACTGTCTGCCTGCCAAATGCATTACTATATAAAAAAACAATGATGAAAATAAGTGATATTATGTAGAGGCTGGTTAGCTTTGTAACCAGCTAATTATCCTTAAATAACTCACTTTTAGGGGTTTTTTTGTAGTGTAGTGGTTAAGGTACATGACTGGGACCCGCAAGGTCGGTGGTTCGATCCCTGGTCCAATAAGATACGCACAGCCATTGGGCCCCTGAGCAAGGCCCTTAACCCTGCATTGCAAAGCTCCTGCGTAGTCTAATCAACTGTACGTCGCTCTGGATAAGAGCATCTGCCAAATGCCATTAATGTAAAAGAATAATGTGGTGTTCTTATACCATCACACCCTACACCCTCACCCAAATTAGCGATATTCCTCCCTACATCTCTGTCCTACACATACACACACACCCTTCTGTTAGATAAGAGACCCTACTCAACACCCCCACCCCACAGATTTAATCATACTGTATCTGCTTCATTAAGCACTGCACTCCTGTCCTAATTGTCTAGAGGAGACTAGCAGACAATGGAGTACAGGGATTATAGCCTATGATTTAATGTCTCACATGCAGGTGCTGAACCTGCACGAACTGGAAGTCACAGGACAACTTTACACAGTGCCTACTCTTCTCAATTTGAAAAAAAAGAAAATACATGAAATTTCCAAAAAAAAAAATAAAAAAAAAATAAAAAACGGGTTTCTCCACCTCCCTGACTCGTTTTAATGGGCCTTTGGTACACTGCGCTAATCTCATATAATCTCCCAATGTGACAAACAGACACTCTCGCTGGGCAGATGGGAAATCACTGTCGCCCCTGTGCCACATAACACAACAGCAAAACAACCCCCCCCCCCAACCCGGAAAAAAAACAAAAACAAAAAAAAACACCCTGCTGGACCTGGACCTCCCCAGACTCACTAGGTCGTCTTGTCAAGGGGTGTCCACACAGCCAACCGTGCGACAGACTACACTATCCCAATTTGTTCTGTTTTCCCCGGCATGGGGTTATCGCCATGGTTACCAGTCGCTCTTAGCACATCCTGCTGTAGCCTAAACGAAACGGCACTCCGAGCTGCCATTGTTCCTGCTCTGACCTCTGGTGCATCCTATAGTCAGCCACAACAATAGCCGAACACACTTCTGAGCAAGGTGATTACTTCCCTGTATCACAGAGCAACAGACCAGAAGGATTCGTTCTTACCGTTTCATTCTCTTCTTAGATTTAAAATAGCCCATTCTTTTACATCTTTAACACGTTTTTGCTCGTTTAAACAGGCTTTAATTGAACACAGTATGTGTTCTGTAGCGCTTTTATTGTGCGCTACAGATACATATTTTGTAATGTTTATGTTATACTTCCTACATACTGTGAATCAGCTGCTTTCACTACGGACTTTGTATTTGAAAAACATTCACAGTCATCACGAAATCACGTAAGGGAACCAGCTGCTGTTTTTCCCAAAACGCTACAATAGCTCAGACCGACGGCTGTCACGCGATCTTGGTGATGCCACAGCCGTCACACTACATGGATTCTAATGTTATAATGATTTATGATGGAGAATAAGCGAAGCTAAAGGATGTAACTTACATTTTGTAGAAATGATTTATAAACAGCGTATTGTTGAAATTCCCGAATAACTTCTGCTTTAAAAACTAAGGCTAGGATAATAAGCACTTACAGCACGCGAACAGCCAACTCTGGATTCCCGAGATTGCCTACTCACAACCTGACAGTGTAGCTACAACCAGTCAATATAATTATTTATAATAAAAAACCGGTTCGTTTTGTATATACTGAATAGTATTTGGAATAATTTCAAAAGCGCAATCAAAAGCTTCTAGCTACTGGACCAAACCACTGACACCAGCTAAGCAAAATTTATACTTTCTTTTCATGTTTACACTGGTCCCTCCACATAATAGTGAGGATTCCTTTAATGACACCAATAATCCAACATTTTACTTTTTAATGACAATAAAATGCTACTTTAATTCATGGTTAACATAAAATGTTCCTTGTAGATTTTCTTTCTGGAATATCGCTTAAACCTCTAAACATGTTATGCGCGCCCATTAGATAAACTGGCCCCGAAAAATGATAGAGACGAGCACATTGAACAAGATTGTTCTCTTAATTAAGAAGCTTGTCTGGACATGCATAAAATAAACTCCACGGGATGGTAAGACAAGAGACTGTGCTGTTACGAAGACGAGACACAGTCGATTCTATGTGGGGATGGGCTTGTAAAAAAACAAATCATGTTTCTAAGCCATACAAGATCACAACAACGAGACGCGGACACAAAGAGAGCCTCTCGTTGGCTTCAACGGAAGCGCTCTCCTTTCCCTTTCAAGCACATCTTCATATCGCAACACGTACCTACCTGATTTGGAAAGGAGCACCTTGACAAACCAGACCTAAACGAGCGCTATTATTGCAAGGTGCTTCTCATGCTCCAAAACATAATAGCTTGCTATTGGCACACAGAGAGTTCATTCGGTCTTTTGCACTCGTGGAAATGATTGCCTACGGCTCTGTAGTTGCAGAAACATACCTCTTCGATGTTATTCACGGCATTTCTGCAACTTGACATTTTCGTTGTGAAAGAAGAGGTTGTTGGAGAGCTGTAATCCTCCAAGGTTTCGGCGATGAACTCGTCGACCGAAATAAACTCCGGCATTTTGTAAATCAATTAGAATGTAATATTCCAGTTTAAAAGTTACAGTGATATGAAACGAAGTAAAATTGCCAAATGACAAAATATTCTGGCATTTAAAATAACCACCAGAACGTGTGTTCACTCCAATCACCTACCCATCTCTCTTTGAATTAAATGGGAAGCGGAAAACGAGGAACTGTCTCAACAAGAGCGTGTATCAGACACGCGCGGTGTGGTAACGCGCACGTACGAGTACGCGCTTTGATAGTTTATGTGATAAGAGCTTGGCATGGACTGTGAATTAGATAGGCTACAGTTGATAAATTAATGCAAACACCGATTCCTGTGCATATATATTTTAGATAATAGTATTTTTTTTAAATGCATACCCTAATTATGTTGATATCATTTGGCAACTGTAATGTTTTTAAGAGTTCTTTACGTTTCACGCACTTGGATGAATATGCGACCCAACAATGTCACAGCCTGTTCATATTACAAAAATGTGAAAAAGTGGGATAGTATTCCTCAAAATGTTAACACACTAGCGTCATGTCCTATTGCAGATCAATGCATTTATCTAGAATGTTTTGTCTGATCATGCCTGTATATTAAAAAATAAACTGAGTTTATTTCAGTTAAAATCTATAGAGAGATGTTGAAGATATGATTACATCGGGGAAAAAAATAAGTGCATTTTCAAATTGATGCAAATATGCAATTACTGTTCTAGACACTAGGGGCATCACTACATGTAAGGTAAATACAGTACTAAGACATTGGAATAAATAGGATTTGACTGGCAGAATTCTGTGTTCGGAAAAGGGCTTCATGGGTCAAAAGGAAATTGTTATAGGAGAGAAATAGCCTACTTTCCAAGATACAAGATATTAAAAGGTCAACTAGTAAGCCAAGATAAAATCTAATAATGTATAGCACTGTTTAAGTGTAGCTTTTTTCATGTACGGTAAAGAAACTACACAAATATTTTCTGAAACTAGTTAAATAGTTTATTCTTTGTGTAGCTTTTTGTGAGTAAAAGTCTTGTGGTACTTGATACTTCACTGCCAGTGTGTGTGTGTGCATTTGTGTGTTTGTGTGTAATTAGGCCTTTTTATACATAGTCCTCTCATGGAACAAAAGTACCTGGACAATTAGCTGCTTGGTGAGCTGTGTCTCTGCATCATTAGTTCATCCACCCTCAAATTAAGGCTGCATTTTAAATGCATGTTCATTGTGTTATTTCAAATCTAGTGTGCAGGACGACAGAGCCAAAGGACCAATACTGTCCCAATACTTCTGGGTTCAACTATACAGTGCAGTCCATAAGTATTTTAAAATGAATTAATAATAATGAATACGATATTAAGGTGTAGACAGTTAGCTTTAATTTGATCCATATTGGATGATCTAATCAAAAGTACAGAATCAAGACTAGATACTGAAAGCTCTCTTATACTGGCACTAAGGAAGGGAATTAACACACCATACTAACCAGAAACAGCTGTGAAGCCATTTGTCCCAAATATTATGGGGGGACTGTGTATAAAAAGGGCTGTAATCCCTACACAGTGCACCTGATGTGTATGTAAATGCTCTCAAATTAAAGCTAACAGTCTACAATTTAACTTCATATTAATGATTTAATTTCAAATCTGATGTGCTGGAGTACAGAGCCAAAACAATTAAAAAATGTTTCACTGACCAAATATTTAAGGATTGCACTGTACATTGCGTTGCATTGAGAATGATTTGATTACATTTTATAAAAATTATTCGCATTTTCGTCAAATTACTGAAAAGTCTTGCAGATTGGCATTGGCAAAGATAGCTACCAAAATGTACTGAACCGAACCAATACGTTTTTGTTATCCGTTTCACCCTGTAACGCTGATTGAATGTTTGTTTTCAGAAGCTTGGTTTGATCAGGGAAGAAAATGACGTTTTAGAAATAAAATTCAAATTATGCAAGAAAATCACCGCTTGAAGCAGCTTAAATAATAAAACATTGACCTTTAAAGAAAATTGAGATTGTGAAATCGATACGTGACCTGTCAGTGTCTAGAGGGAATGGGCATATCTGTTAATAAGTTGTTTTGCATATTACCAAGAGAGACTGTTGAAATTAATATGTGATGTCAGGCCTGAGAGCAGAGCCAGACTGAGCACCGGCCACCGTTGATCACATCAGGGTGTTTCGGCCTATATTACGCGCACAGCTGACACCACCGTGTGGATTGCGGTGTGTGTGCTTTCTCGCCACAGAAGATCAAGTTAACTACATAGCGGCTGACCAGGGATAACACTTTCTGAGTCTCCGTGAAACTCCATTGCCAAAAACGGTACAGGAGAGATGAAATGAAATGACATCATTAATAAAGATTGGAAGCCGCCCATCACGACTGTCAGGTCTCGTTAAAGTTGCACTCAATCACCCACTGGGGTCTTGCGTTCCGACCGCTCTCGGGTCCTGTCATGTGACGGTACAGCTGAAAGTTCCCATGGTTTACGGTTGGGTTACGAGAGAGCTGCACCTTTCTCACACCGAGATGGTCAATAGGCCAACAGCCGATAGACCTGATTTCTTGGAAATTCGTGATTAAAAAATCGGGCATGAAATAGGCCTACTATTCGGGAAGTGAATTATTTGTTGTTTACTCAGTTGTTTAACAGATTTAAAGAATCGACAATTTTGTTCGCAGATTTTACGAATAGCATACCTTTTTTTAAATATAATTCGTTTTTTTAATGTCATCGTGTAAATATAGGCCTAATCGTCAAACTGTTATTTCCGGTGGAAAAAAAAACCCTGTGAGCAAACAACCTATTGGAAATGATGATCCCCATACACTGGTCGCACATCTGTCTTTTTTTCTTTTCTTTTTTTACAGGTAGACAAACATTCCTCTCTAGAGTAGACTACACACACGTCAGAATCCAGTTCTGGATGGCCACTGTGCTAGTTTTCAGTGTTTCAGCGTCACTGGTTCATTCAAGTCGTTGATTGGCTAAACAATCCTTGTTCGCAAGCCTTGTTCTCAAGGGATTCGTGTGTTATCGAATCAAAGACGAACACAAAAACCTGTAGACACTACAGCTCTTTAGGACTTGAGTTTTTGAGCCCTGCTAAAGACACAAGCAGAAACTGTAAAATCAGCGAGAGTGGAATGGAATATGCATGAGTTAAATCTGAATTTAAGGTTAGTTACAATGAATCCTATATTTTTATCACATGAATGCCATTCAGCCATTCCACGAGGCACACAAGGAAAGGAAAATTAACTGGAATTTTCAAGAAACATCTGTAGAAATGCGGTCCACATTCAGACAGTGAATGACTCATTGATTGCACATTTTAATTAAAACCAACAGCGGTTAATGCAGGCACATGGCTCAGGACTGAGCTTACTCGCAATCGATAGATAATTCAGCCCTGTCAATCAATACACTCAGGATGAACTGGGTAAGCAAATGCACATTTTACCATTGTCTTGGACTCTTCCCATCAAGAGTACATATTCATGAAGCCACAATAGTTTTGCCATTTTAGGCCCTCCACTTTTAGAAAATGCGACAGTATCTTTCAGTATACATTATCACGACATTGATAATTTGGCAAAATACTGCAAATGCATTAATTTTACAGTGAAATATCCCATTTGGTAGAACCATTACGATACAGTTTGGATACAGAACACCCTGTTTAACATGGGGATCTTGTAATATAGATTCACCAAGCATTTTATCAGGATCATTTTTTATTTATTACACCTACTTATTAATGTGATTACCGGTATCTAATCAGCCAATTGTGTGGCAGCAGTGCAATGCATACAATCATTTAGATACGGGCCAGGAGCTTCTGTTAATGTTCACATCAACCATCACAATGGGGAAAAAATGTGATCTAAGTGACTTTGACTGTGGAATGATTGTTGGTGGCAGACAGGGTGGTTTGAGTATCTCAGAAACTGCTGATCTCCTGGGATTTTCACACACAACAGTTTCTAGTGTTTGCAAAGAATGGTGCAAAAAAGGAAAAAACAAAAAAAAACAAAATAAGTTCTCTCTGAATGTATATATAGCAGTTTCTATTAATTGCACTATTTGACAGGAGGTGTTCACTAAATGTATTTTCTTAAACCACAGTCGGGCTTGAACCCCTGTGGTTTCCTTCATAACAACCGATTCGCTTTTTTCAAATTGATTTCCTTAACTTGCCCAGTGAGGTGACAGAACTGGCAATAAGGACTTTGTGCAGCTGGTAGCCAGCTGTGTGCGCAGCACGATTACACTGACAAAGACTTGGCATTGGACTTTGCTGTTCCTGGGACTGGGTCAATGAGTGTTAAACAAGACAAATACCAGATCAAAACATGGGGAAGGAGCATTGAATAAAATCATATTTTCACATGAACAGGCTAATTTGAGGGAGGGAGACAAGTCGTGATTCATGGCCATCTGTAGATGAATCTTCTAGTGGGGACCTTTGTGGCGCCTGCTGTTAACAGCGTTTTCTGGACATCTATTCAACTGCTCGGGCTGCAGGCTTAGACTCAACACACTTACATTCGAAAGCAGAGTGGCCACTTGATCATAAAATAAGTTTTATTGGTATTTTTTGTTGTTAGACCACAGTAAAGAGTGATAGTCATGCAAAAATGTTACATTTAAATACCAATTAGCATGTACAGTCCTTTGACTGAGTTGCTTTTAATGCCTTCATAAATATTTCATAAAATGCATAAATCTACACTGAACAGAAAATAGCATGCGTTGTGTGTGTATATATTACAGGCATGCAGAATACACCTGTACTGATGAAACATTTGCTTAAAATCTAAAGCCAGCAGCTCCGATGGTTAAATTAATATGGCAGCAAATTCAATCACACAGGCTAAGAATTAAGCTTTAGACAACAATGACAGTGCAGATAGCTGTATCACACAGTCAAACTATACCTTGAAATAGTGACACTTGACAGCACAAAATTGTATGATTTCTCAAGGAAGACCACTGTGGGTCTGCTACAGCGATGCAAGTGGCTTTCAACATACTCTTTATATCGTTAGCGTTTAATACTTTTGCAATTATAATAAAACAAATTAAAAAAGGAATAACTATACAGTGATCCTCAAAATGATTCCAGTACATACATTCTGTGTAACCAGCACTTTTAGGTTTGTTCATAATAATAATAGCAATTAGGACAGATGAAAATAATCGCAGCAGTTTGATTGCTGCTTTTTGTTCCAGGGATTTTGTTCCAGCGGTCTGACGGAGGAGCCCCTGCTGGCCTACTGTCCAGAGGCAGATTTGTGTCAAAATAGAAAAGCGAGTGAAAGGAAATAAAAATGAAATGGAATGAAAGAGCAGCGGCTCGTCCGTGAGGATCAGCCGTTAACGATCAGCTGGCTGATCTGTCCGGGAAGTGTGTACAGGATTAGGACAAGGAATATGGTCAATATTGCCAACACCAACAGGGCGATGATGTACTTCTTATATTTCTTCCAGATGAAGAAGATGAAGGTTTTCAGTGGGTTCACAAACCAGTTGAAAGAGGTCTTGGGGCGACTGGAAAAGGGAGGGAAAAGGGTTAAAAATGAATGCACTGACAGTACTACTCCAGTAGAGGGAACTGTGTGAGAGGGGGTTGTTGGAGTAGGGGGTGGGGGTTCACTGGTCCTGCTCATACCGCTAAATTCAGAACAATAAATTCAACCATATTATACCAGTTCGAAAGTTCAATAGTCAATGCTTGACAGCTGAGCTAATAAAATCATTCATAAGATTTGGGAGTCTGCCATAAGGAATGTGCATTTGTTCGAAAAAAAAAAAAAAGGCTCCATCAATTAGGTACCAGAAAAGTTGCCCACACTGCAACAAGAAATTGGCTTCTCATGAAATACTTCCATATTTAAAGATGGAAACTGCTTTGCTAATTATCACTTCAACAAAAATCCTGTTTGGAAGGGAAATTAAACAAAGACAACAGTCCAAGAGATAGTTTGTTACAAAATACTGCTTGTTTACACCCAAATTTCTTCCCCAGTGCTCAGGGTTTGTGAAAAACAACCTGTAAAATATGCATCGCTAAAAATGGCTTAATCACATGTTTGAAGGGAACCAGGCTCTTCACATCTCTGACGGATTTCAAATAATCTGTAAACAAACAGTTTTGGATTGAGAGATTATTTTCATCTCCTGACAGATGAGACACATGTCGCCACGTGAAAGCCTCAGGACTCAACAATGATTGGTAGTTGGAACTATACAGTAGACAACAGCAATCTGTACTGTAACAAGTACTATACACGTGAGAGTTGAATGTGCATGGAAGAGTTGAATACATTAGAGCTGTCGTAGTGAGGCAGAAGTGTAGCAAGGGCACAAGGGTATAGCAGGGGCGTAGTAGTAGACATGCAGAAGTGCAGCACAAGTGTAGGAGATGTGTATGATAGGTGTAGCAGGGGTGTAACAGAGGGGTATCAGAGGTATAGCACAGTTGTATCAGGTGTATCAGAGTTGTAGGGCAGGTGTATCAGGTGTAGCAGATGTGTAGGATTGGTGTAGCAGGGGTACAGAAGGGGTAATTTTCTCACTTGGGTTTGTCGAGTGGTTCCGGCTCTTTGCGCGCCAGGCCCACTGGGTTGTTATCCGCGTCCTCTGCTGACAGCAGCTGAAACTCAGCCTCCACTTTCCCCTTCAGAGAGAGAACAAAGCCCACTATTCCACCAGCACTGTTTCCCATTCAGAGAGAGAACAAAGCCCACTATTCCACCTTCCCCTTCAGAGAGAGCACAAACCCCACTATTCCACCAGCACTGCTTCCCCTTCAGAGAGAGAACAAAGCCCACTATTCCACCAGCACTGCTTCCCCTTCAGAGAGAGAACAAACCCCACTATTCCACCTTCCCCTTCAGAGAGAGAACAAACCCCACTATTCCACCAGCACTGCTTCCCCTTCAGAGAGAGAGCAAACACCACTATTCTACCAGCACTGTTTCCCTTCAGAGAGAGAGCAAACCCCACTATTCCACCAGCACTGCTTCAGAGAGACAACAAACCCCACTATTCCACCAGCACTGCTTCAGAGACAATAAACCCCATTATTCCACCAGCACTGCTTCAGAGAGACAACAAACCCCACTATTCCACCAGCACTGCTTCAGAGAGACAACAAACCCCACTATTCCACCAGCACTGCTTCAGAGCGGCAACAAACCCCACTATTCCACCAGCACTGCTTCAGAGAGATAACAAAGCCCACTATTCCACCAGCACTGCTTCCCCTTCAGAGAGAGAGCAAACACCACTATTCCACCAGCACTGTTTCCCTTCAGAGAGAGAGCAAACCCCACTATTCCACCAGCACTGCTTCAGAGAGACAACAAACCCCACTATTCCACCAGCACTGCTTCAGAGACAATAAACCCCATTATTCCACCAGCACTGCTTCAGAGAGACAACAAACCCCACTATTCCACCAGCACTGCTTCAGAGAGACAACAAACCCCACTATTCCACCAGCACTGCTTCAGAGCGGCAACAAACCCCACTATTCCATCAGCACTGCTTCAGAGAGATAACAAACCCCACTATTCCACCAGCACTGCTTCAGAGAGATAAAAAGCCCACTATTCCACCAGCACTGTTTCCCCTTCAGAGAGAGAGCAAACCCCACTATTCCACCAGCACTGCTTCAGAGAGACAACAAACCCCACTATTCCACCAGCACTGCTTCAGAGAGACAACAAACCCCACTATTCCACCAGCACTGCTTCAGAGAGACAACAAACCCCACTATTCCACCAGCACTGCTCCAGAGAGACGACAAACCCCACTATTCCACCAGCACTGCATCAGAGAGATAACAAACCCCACTATTCCACCAGCACTGTTCCCCCTTCAAAGAGAGAACAAACCCCACTATTCCACCAGCACTGCTTCAGAGATACAAAAAACCTCACTCTTCCACCAGCACTGCTTCAGAGATACAACAAACCCCACTATTCCACCAGCACTGCTTCAGAGAGACAACAAACCCCACTATTCCACCAGCACTGCTTCAGAGAGACAACAAACCCCACTATTCCACCAGCACTGCTTCAGAGAGACAACAAACCCCACTATTCCACCAGCACTGCTCCAGAGAGACGACAAACCCCACTATTCCACCAGCACTGCATCAGAGAGATAACAAACCCCACTATTCCACCAGCACTGTTCCCCCTTCAAAGAGAGAACAAACCCCACTATTCCACCAGCACTGCTTCAGAGATACAAAAAACCTCACTCTTCCACCAGCACTGCTTCAGAGATACAACAAACCCCACTATTCCACCAGCACTGCTTCAGAGAGACAACAAACCCCACTATTCCACCAGCACTGCTTCAGAGAGACAACAAACCCCACTATTCCACCAGCACTGCTTCAAAGAGAGAACAAACCCCACTATTCCACCAGCACTGCTTCAGAGAGACAACAAACCCCACTATTCCACCAGCACTGCTTAACCTTTAGAGAGATAACAAAGCCCACTATTCCACCAGCACTGCTTCAGAGAGACAACAAACCCCACTATTCCACCAGCACTTCTCTCCCATCAGAGACAACAAACCCCACTATTCCACCAGCACTGCTTAACCTTTAGAGAGATACCAAACCCCACTATTCCACCTTCCCCTTCAGAGAGAGCACAAACCCCACTATTCCACCAGCACTGCTTCCCCTTCAGAGAGAGAACAAAGCCCACTATTCCACCAGCACTGCTTCCCCTTCAGAGAGAGAACAAACCCCACTATTCCACCTTCCCCTTCAGAGCAGCAACAAACCCCACTATTCCACCAGCACTGCTTCAGAGAGATAACAAAGCCCACTATTCCACCAGCACTGTTTCCCCTTCAAAGAGAGAGAGCAAACCCCACTATTCCACCAGCACTGCTTCAGAGAGACAACAAACCCCACTATTCCACCAGCACTGCTTCAGAGAGACAACAAACCCCACTATTCCACCAGCACTGCTTCAGAGCGGCAACAAACCCCACTATTCCACCAGCACTGCTTCAGAGAGATAACAAAGCCCACTATTCCACCAGCACTGTTTCCCCTGCAGAGAGAGAGAGCAAACCCCACTATTCCACCAGCACTGCTTCAGAGAGACAACAAACCCCACTATTCCACCAGCACTGCTTCAGAGACAATAAACCCCATTATTCCACCAGCACTGCTTCAGAGAGACAACAAACCCCACTATTCCACCAGCACTGCTTCAGAGAGACAACAAACCCCACTATTCCACCAGCACTGCTTCAGAGCGGCAACAAACCCCACTATTCCACCAGCACTGCTTCAGAGAGATAACAAAGCCCACTATTCCACCAGCACTGTTTCCCCTTCAAAGAGAGAACAAACCCCACTATTCCACCAGCACTGTTTCCCCCTCAGAGAGAGAGCAAACCCCACTATTCCACCAGCACTGCTTCAGAGAGACAACAAACCCCACTATTCCACCAGCACTGCTTCAGAGAGACAACAAACCCCACTATTCCACCAGCACTGCTCCAGAGAGACAACAAACCCCACTATTCCACCAGCACTGCATCAGAGAGATAACAAACCCCACTATTCCACCAGCACTGTTCCCCCTTCAAAGAGAGAACAAACCCCACTATTCCACCAGCACTGCTTCAGAGATACAAAAAAACCCACTATTCCACCAGCACTGCTTCAGAGATACAACAAACCCCACTATTCCACCAGCACTGCTTCAGAGAGACAACAAACCCCACTATTCCACCAGCACTGCTTCAAAGAGAGAACAAACCCCACTATTCCACCAGCACTGCTTCAGAGAGACAACAAACCCCACTATTCCACCAGCACTGCTTCAAAGAGAGAACAAACCCCACTATTCCACCAGCACTGCTTCAGAGAGACAACAAACCCCACTATTCCACCAGCACTGCTTAACCTTTAGAGAGATAACAAAGCCCACTATTCCACCAGCACTGCTTCAGAGAGACAACAAACCCCACTATTCCACCAGCACTTCTCTCCCATCAGAGACAACAAACCCCACTATTCCACCAGCACTGCTTAACCTTTAGAGAGATACCAAACCCCACTATTCCACCTTCCCCTTCAGAGAGAGCACAAACCCCACTATTCCACCAGCACTGCTTCCCCTTCAGAGAGAGAACAAAGCCCACTATTCCACCAGCACTGCTTCCCCTTCAGAGAGAGAACAAACCCCACTATTCCACCTTCCCCTTCAGAGCAGCAACAAACCCCACTATTCCACCAGCACTGCTTCAGAGAGATAACAAAGCCCACTATTCCACCAGCACTGTTTCCCCTTCAAAGAGAGAGAGCAAACCCCACTATTCCACCAGCACTGCTTCAGAGAGACAACAAACCCCACTATTCCACCAGCACTGCTTCAGAGAGACAACAAACCCCACTATTCCACCAGCACTGCTTCAGAGCGGCAACAAACCCCACTATTCCACCAGCACTGCTTCAGAGAGATAACAAAGCCCACTATTCCACCAGCACTGTTTCCCCTGCAGAGAGAGAGAGCAAACCCCACTATTCCACCAGCACTGCTTCAGAGAGACAACAAACCCCACTATTCCACCAGCACTGCTTCAGAGACAATAAACCCCATTATTCCACCAGCACTGCTTCAGAGAGACAACAAACCCCACTATTCCACCAGCACTGCTTCAGAGAGACAACAAACCCCACTATTCCACCAGCACTGCTTCAGAGCGGCAACAAACCCCACTATTCCACCAGCACTGCTTCAGAGAGATAACAAAGCCCACTATTCCACCAGCACTGTTTCCCCTTCAAAGAGAGAACAAACCCCACTATTCCACCAGCACTGTTTCCCCCTCAGAGAGAGAGCAAACCCCACTATTCCACCAGCACTGCTTCAGAGAGACAACAAACCCCACTATTCCACCAGCACTGCTTCAGAGAGACAACAAACCCCACTATTCCACCAGCACTGCTCCAGAGAGACAACAAACCCCACTATTCCACCAGCACTGCATCAGAGAGATAACAAACCCCACTATTCCACCAGCACTGTTCCCCCTTCAAAGAGAGAACAAACCCCACTATTCCACCAGCACTGCTTCAGAGATACAAAAAAACCCACTATTCCACCAGCACTGCTTCAGAGATACAACAAACCCCACTATTCCACCAGCACTGCTTCAGAGAGACAACAAACCCCACTATTCCACCAGCACTGCTTCAGAGAGACAACAAACCCCACTATTCCACCAGCACTGCTTCAAAGAGAGAACAAACCCCACTATTCCACCAGCACTGCTTCAGAGAGACAACAAACCCCACTATTCCACCAGCACTGCTTAACCTTTAGAGAGATAACAAAGCCCACTATTTCACCAGCACTGCTTCAGAGAGACAACAAACCCCACTATTCCACCAGCACTGCTTAACCTTTAGAGAGATAACAAAGCCCACTATTCCACCAGCACTGCTTCAGAGAGACAACAAACCCCACTATTCCACCAGCACTTCTCTCCCATCAGAGACAACAAACCCCACTATTCCACCAGCACTGCTTAACCTTTAGAGAGATGACAAACCCCACTATTCCACCAGCACTGCTTCAGAGAGATACCAAACCCCACTATTCCTCCAGCACTGCTTCAGAGAGACAATAAACCCCACTATTCCTCCTGCACAGTGTTCCCGCAGAGCACAATCAGCTGCAGATCTCACGCACGAGGGATGGCACCGTAATTACGCGTAATCATTACCATCAGGAGATAAGTGTTCCCGCTGGAGTCCACGAACTGGAGGTCCTCCGGCTTCATCTGGCTGCGCTTGCTCTTCTTTTTCTTCTTCTTCTTCTTGTTCTTCTTGGCCTCCTCTGCCTCGCGCTCCTCGCGCTCGATGTCCTCCTGGCTCTTGAGCTTGATGAGGGGCCACCAGCCCTTCATGCGCTTGCTGCGGAAGATGGAGAAGCGCGGCGTCGCCCGGTCCTTCGCCATCCTCACGTTGCACTGGCCCGAGGACTTGGCGGCTCGGACCATGTCGTTCAGACGCAGCTCTATGGAGCCTGGAAGGGGAGGGGGTAGGCATGTGAAGGTACAGCAAAGGTAGGCTGGTATCAATAATAATAATGAGAATTTGTTATTTAGCTGACACTTTTTCATCCAAAGTGACTTATTAGACTAAGCAGGGGACAAGCCCCCCTGGAACAATGACAGGTTAAGGGCTTTGCTCAAGGGCCCAACAGCTATGCAGATCTTATTATGGCTACACCGGGGTATGAACCACCAACGTTTAGGGTCCCAGTCATGTCCCACTAGGCTAGAGGCTGCCCTATCACAGAGCGCGAACTATACACATCACCAGACCTGGGTTCAAGTAGTATTTGTTTGGGATTCAAATATTCTTCTGTGCTCTGTTGATCTTGCCTGGTGCATTTCAGCCTGCAAGGAGGAACAGATGAGCAGGGTTCCTTGCTGAAAAGAATCAGCTCAAGCTATGTTTTGAAACAACTAGTAGCTGGTCATAGCTGGATTTTACACCAGGGTTTACACTTTTGGGATAATTTCATTTGTTCTAATACAGCAGGCAAATGCAGAAAAGTATTTGAATCCAAAACAAATACTATTTGAACCCAGGTCTGCACATGACAACACACTGCTCACCCAGGAAGTCGTTGGAGCCGATGCGGTCGTAGTCCCAGACCTGCAGCACCAGCACGGCGGGCTGGCGGAACTCGGACTCCTCCAGGGAGAAGATGGACTCCTTCTTCTTGTAGGTGATCTCCTTCTCCGTGGGCAGGTATTCAAAGCGGAAGACGAATCGCCAGTTGAAGTTGCCCTCTCCAGTCAGGGAGTTAAAGTGCACATCCGTTTCCTGCCGCTGGCCCTCCAAACCTTTGATCCAGCTGGAGAAGACACACACACATTCAGACATACACGCAAACACACAATACAGATACATACACACATGCCCACATGCAATAAAGACACATTTACACACAATACACACACACACAATACAGACACATTTACACACACACACACACACACACACAATACAGACATATAAACACATTCATGTATATACACGCACACACACAATACAGACACACACATACACACACACACACAATACAGACACATTTACACACACATACACACACACAATGCAGACACATTTATATACACATACACACACCCACAATACAGACACATAAACACACAAACGCAGATACACATATGCACACACAGAAACACTCACACATGCATGCACACATACACAGATATATACACACACACAATACAGACACATACACACCCATACATATACATGCACACACATAAGGAGACAAATACGCATACAGAATCAGTTCAGCTTCACTTTTACCAATAATAACACTCACAGACAGTGAAAAAATGTATACATCAAAAACAATAATTATTGCAAGATTTCTAATGCATGCAATTTTAAGGTTAAAGGTTCATATTCTGATTTAAATATCTTTGACTGGAAGTAAGTGCGGCATGTGTTTTTCATTAGATAAGGAAAGTCAAAGGCAGAATGGCAGCACCATCAGCATCCCTGGTACTGTGTGTGTGTCTGTGTGTGTATGTGTGTATGTGTGTGTGTGTGTGTGTCTGCATGTGTGTGTGTGTATGTGTCTGTGTGTGTGTGTGTGTATGTGTGTGTGTGTGTGTGTGTCTGCGTGTGTGTGTGTGTGTGTCTGTATGTGTGTGTGTGTGTGTCTGTGTGTGTGTGTGTGTGCGTGTGTGTGTGTGTGGTGTTTGTTGACTCACCCTTTTACGTAAATGTCACTAGACACCGCTCCAGTGAAGGGATTGACATCGTCCAACACAACATCATCCGCGTTCCATATGATTACACGCAGCTCGTAGCTTCAAACGCAAAGACATTTGGCCATTTTACTTTCCTCTCTTATAAATATAAGCCTAAAAAAGTAATAACATTAACATTCCACATGCTTTACACGAGGTGGATTTCACTGTGCATCCTTTTGAGTTGAATTATTTGTTCTCTTTGAAACAACAAACTCCTCTCCTGGAAAATACATTTTGTAAACATTGTGTAAGATAAACATTCAACCCATTGTGTCCAGGTACTGGTTAGCCTCATCAAAGTGTTCAAAAGAACAGGGCAAATGTGAGCCATCAGTTCATATAGTACCAGGAGACTGTTTACATGTATGTATATAGTTATACAGTACATGTTGTATCAATACACAACATACGTTGTATCTTTATGGTCTAGTTTCACAGATTCACAGACACAGATTAAGCCTAGTGCTAGACTAAATTCCATTTTGAATGGAGATTCACCGTATAAAAAACAGTTTGGTCTGGGACTAACCCAAATCTGTGTTGGTAAAACCAGCCCTATGTTTTATGTTATTTTAAGTATGTTTCAACATTAAGTGTGCTGTCAGGCGCGTGTGACCTCATGGGGAGGCGGGGCTTGATGTTGATGGGCGGCGGTGCGGGCACGTCGACAGGGAACATGTCGATCCACATGTGGGCGTAGCCCTGCGGGGGAAAGATCAGAGTGAGGCCCAGCAGGGGCGCAGACCAAGTGGCCAAAACCTAGCTTCTTTTTGAAGCACATTTCCTGTTCATGCTGAGTGATGGTGCTCACTAGCGCCACTGCAGGTGGCTCCAGTATAGGTCATTCAGACCCGTTTTCAATGTAAAATCAATGATGCAATTGTTGTCAAAATACGAAGTCAATCATTTTTTCCCCACAAGAAAATGTAGTCGCAGTCATTGTTTTTTCTTCTAATGTCTCCCCATGTGCTAATTTTCTTTCAGTTATAGTGTTATTAAGACAATACTTTGTGGACAAATCACGAGCCCATGGATAGACAGGGGGTTACATGACAGACACCTGGTCCAGTCTACGGTGCAGACACACACTGGAGGTCCGTGGGAGAGACACACACTGGAGGTCCGTGGGAGAGACACACACTGGAGGTCCGTGGGGGCTCACCTGGGGCAGGCCCGGTTTCTCGGGGTTCATCAGCGAGCGCACCTCCACGTGCTCGGGCACCAGGGGGTACGCGCCCTCGCTGAACTCCCTCATGTCCCCCCAGCGCCGCAGCACGCTCAGGGCCTTGTGCTCCTCCAGCTCCGCCTCGTCCTCCTCCGTCTTCTTATTCTTCTTCACCAGCTCTGCAGGAACACAGCGCGTATACCACTGTACCTCCGTATACCACCGTGTACTACTGTACCCACTGTACCACAATATACCACTGTACCACCTTATACCACTGTACCACCGTATACCACCGTGTACTACTGTACCCACTGTACCACCGTATACTACTGTACCACCGTATACCACTGTACCCACTGTACCACCGTATACCACTGTACCACCGTATACCACTGTACCACCGTATACCACCATGTACTACTGTACCCACTGTACCACCGTATACTACTGTACCACCGTATACCACTGTACCCACTGTACCACCGTATACCACTGTACCACCGTATACCACCGTGTACTACTGTACCCACTGTACCACCGTATACTACTGTACCACCGTATACCACTGTACCACCGTATACCACTGTACCACAATATACCACTGTACCTCCGTATACCACTGTACCACCGTATACCACTGTACCACCGTATACTACTGTACCCACTGTACCTCCATATACTACTGTACCCACTGTACCACCGTATACTACTGTAACACCGTATACTACTGTACCACTGTATACTACTGTACCACAATATACCACTGTACCACCATATACTACTGCACCCACTGTACCACAATATACCACTGTACCTCCGTATACTACTGTACCACAATATACCACTGTACCTCCATATACTACTGTACCACAATATACCACTGTACCTCCGTATACTACTGTACCACAATATACCACTGTACCACCGTATACCACTGTACCACCGTATACTACTGTACCACCATATACCACTGTACCACCGTATACCACCGTGTACTACTGTACCCACTGTACCACAATATACCACTGTACCTCTGTATACTACTGTACCACCATATACCACTGTACCACCGTATACTACTGTACCACAATATACCACTGTACCCACTGTACCACAGCACACTGTACCACCGTATACCACTCTACCACTGTATACCACTGTACCACTGTACACCACTGTACCACAGTATACCACTGCACTGGTATATACAGCATACCATGTCACTGAACCACCATGTACCACTGTACAGGTATATGCCGTATACCATGTGTGTCACTGGATACTTTTCCACAGTATACCAATGTATTTACATGGAAACATCAATCGCTCTGATTCATGGAGCCAACCATAAGAAATTAGATGCCTGGCAGACAGCAATTGCCAAAGTTACGTTTTAATTACAATTTCAGGTATTAACATTTTTCCCAAAAATACCTGCTGGAAAACTGTACGCAACATAAACCACTCTATAACTGCTCCTTCACCAGTTCAGCAGATCATTGACACTGCACCACTGCTTAGTATGCATACTGTAGCACAATGTAAGCCAACTTCACCATATCTGATATACTGTGACATGCACTGCATACAGCCTCACTGTTTACACCACCTATATTTCCCCTTACATCTCAGATCACGTCTGTTTTATGTTGCATGGCTGAAAAACATCATTTAATGGCTCTGTGTTGACTTCTTTGTTACAGTGTAGATGTATAAGCCATACGCTGGCTCTTTATCAAAATGGCAGTTTTGTCCCCAGCATTTTTTTAAAGGTTGTAAAAATATAACTGAAAATGTAGAGTTCATTAAGGACGAAGAATAAATGGCAGTAGGGCAATGGAGAAAACTCTTCTCCATGTGCGTTAATTACCACTTGCCCGGCCTGGGACAGTCATTTAGTTATTTTTTTAGAATTGCTGACAGACAGGGACAAATACCAGCTAACTGTGGGGTGAGGCAAGCTTTATTTCAGAAGAAGATTAGTTTAGATTAAGCTGTTTGAATTTAAGCGTTTTGTATTTGTCTGTTCTGACCCCCTGTGGAGCAGTGAGCTTCTCACTGCCATCAGGACAGCAGAAACCCTTCCCACACAGACAGAAGACTCAACTCTGCAGATTTCTCCCCTGACCCCCTTTAGATTTTCTATCTTCTTTCTTTCAAATAATTTCAGAGGTACATCTGTGCAAGACTGGTTATCTGTCTACTGTCTGCTGCTTTCTTTTGTTACAAAGCAAAACAAAATTCTTCAGGTTAATATTGCTCTTATTGAATATGACTGCACATCAGTGCCTTGTTGGTTTTATATTTTTGTAACCCAGAATGTATTGATGTTTTACATTACTCTGGATAAGAGCATCTGCTTTGTCAGTGATTGTAATTAAATGTAATAGCCTATGTAATTGTTTTTATTCCACAGCCTTGCCAGTCAACATTAGCCAGCCAGCTTTTGTCAGTGAGCAAACAGAACTGGATATGTACAGTGCCATGCCATCCAGGGATATGTAGTTATTAGCTAAGTAGTAAATACTATCTCCAAAAATGTCAATGTTAGCAAGCCTGCTTAGCTAGCTAGTTTTGGTCTCCCAAGATCTTACACTATCGTCTCCTCTCAGATTAATATTACCGTTTCACTGGCTATTTACTGTACTTTGTTTTCCAGAAAATTACTCCTGATGCACAATAGCATACAGTGGG
This sequence comes from Conger conger, assembly GCF_963514075.1. Taxonomy (NCBI): domain Eukaryota; kingdom Metazoa; phylum Chordata; class Actinopteri; order Anguilliformes; family Congridae; genus Conger; species Conger conger. Next base: position 34,902,379 of record NC_083773.1, read on the forward strand.
AGCAATAATTATTTGATCCCTTGCTGATTTTAGGTACATTCTAACATTGAGAGACAGAAAATCACAAAATAATCCACAATAACATCATATAAATTTTATAAATTTTATATCATATTTTCACATGAAATAAGTATTTGATCCATAGAACAATAGGACTTAATACTTGGTGGAGAAACCTTTGTTGGCAAGCACGGAGGTCAGACATTTGTTGTAGTTTTTCCACCAGGTTTGCACAGATCTTTTGGTCCACTCCTCTTTGCAGATCCTCTCCAAATCCTTAAGGTTCCGAGGCTGTCGCTTGGCAACTCGAAGCTTCAGCTCCCTCCACAGATTTTCGATGGGATTTAGGTCTGGAGACTGGCTAGGCCACTCCAGGACCTTAATATGCTTCTTTTTGAGCCACTCCTTTGTTGCCTTGGCCATATGTTTTGGGTCATTGTCATGTGGGAAGACCCATCCACGACCCATTTTCAGTGCTCTCACTAAGGGAAGGAGGTTGTCACCCAAAATTTCCTGGTACATGGCCCCATTCATCCTCCCCTCGATACGGTGAAGTCGTCCTGTCCCCTTAGCTGAGAAACACCCCCAAAGCATAAGGTTTCCACCTCCATGCTTCACAGTGGGGATGGTGTTCTTGGGGTTGTACTCAGCATTTCTCTTCCTCCTCTTCCTTACTGATGGTTCTCTTCATGACTGTGGTCCCAACTGCCTTCAAGCTCCTCCTGTGCAGTACTGGGCTGATCCCTGACCTTTCTCATGATCATTGATATCCCACAAGGCGAGATCTTGCGTGGAGCCCCAGACCGAGGGAGATTGGCAGTGACTTTGTGTTTCTTCCATTTTCTAATAATTGCTCCAACAGTTGTTAACCTCTCACCAAGCCACTTGCTTATTTTCTTGTAGCCCATCCCAGCCTTGTGCAGGTCTACAATTTTGTCCCTGATGTCCTTAGACAGCTCCTTTGTCTTGCCCATGGTGGAAATGTTGGAATCTGATCGATTGTGTGGACAGGTGTCTTTTATACAGCTACATAACGATGTAACGAGTTGACACAGGTGTTTTGGGTAATGCGTTGAGATTAGGAGTGCTTCTTCATGGAAAACTAACTGGTCTGTGGGAGCCAGAATTATTGCTGATCGGTAGGGGATCAAATACTTATTTCATGCAAAAATACGATACTAAATTTATAAAGATTTATATGATGTTGTTATTGTGGATTATTTTGTGATATTCTATCTCCCAATGTTAAAATGTACCTATGATTAAAATTCTACACAGTTCCATTCTTTGTAAGTGGGCAAACCTACAAAATCAGCAAGGGATCAAATAATTATTGCTCCCACCGTAGTTATCTTCTTCTTTCTTAAATTATAGAGCTGATTATGCCTGTTTCATTGTATAAGTCACAGAAATGCATGAGATGAAATCTCATAACTTTGTGGGGTGCAGGGAGCTAACAAATGGGGGTAATTCTGGTTCAGGAAGTGCTCGACCACCAGGACCTTCTGAAGCCTTTTCCCACATACTATACATATGCTAACAAAGTTATGCCGCTGGTTACTATGGCACTCTTTACTTTATTAGTACGATCTACTGATGTAATTATATAGAACAAAGAAAAAAAAATCATATGATGTATTAATCAATGTTTGTAATCTGGGCAGGCAACAGTACAGCATTGTACAAAACAAGTGCTGTACTGTAACTCCAAAGTATATTACCCCCAATTAAATGAATACATTAAGCTATGAAATTAAGACGGAATCCTCTGGAGATTCACTTATTCAGAGCATGCCCATACCTCCGCTCAGTAAGTGTGGGCTTACATATTAATTATGAACCAGAGACAAACACGGCCATAAAAATGAATAAAATCAACCAACCCTCGGGAAAGGCCTCGCAGGGAATTTTGAATATCTTGTTGAGGACTTTGACTTCGGACAGACGGTACTCTGGTGAGGGGATGCCGTTCTTCCGACAGAGGTCAGCCAGGATGGCGGACGGCTTTTTGGCGTCTCTCCACTTATTGTAGCCGTCTCTGAAATCGCAGCACAGAGCTTCCAGTGGTGAACATCAGCCATACATTACCTCGGGCATGGCTAACGGAGGAAGAGCCATCATCAAGCCCCGACCGTTACGTGTCACTCTGAATTACTGATGACATTTAATCTCAGATTCTCTATGGTAACCAGAAGACCAGCTGCTGCAGCTATTCAATCCTATACTTCCTTAATTTAATAACCTCTTCTCCATGGAGAGCCATAGACTCTCCTGTATTTTGTTGTTACTCAGCACATAATTGATACATTAAAGCAGTTAAGTCACGCACCTGGGTCCTTGAATCTGAATTGGCAACAGGTTTTAAGGATGGAAACAGATACCAGCCCACCTTGTGGCTCTGAGTGAATGCACTGTTCTAGTTAACAGGAGTTTCTAGATCTACTGTATAATATACTGTATATACAGTGGACTTCAGCATTAAGATAATTATGCCTCGATAAACATGCAGAAAAAAGCTGTTAATAGTTTTATTTTCCACCATGTGTAAAGTAATGTGCTTTATTAATGATTCAATGGAATCAAACATTCATGTATGTTTGGAGTCATTAATCAGAATTAACCTATGGGATTTTCTGTCAACATCATTCTGGTACTTTGTTGAATTAATTGTGCCATGGATGAACATGTTGATGGTGTGTATGGCCAAAACATTCCATTTTGGTTTCAATAATTTTGGCATCTGTGTTTTTCAGAAAAATATGAGATTACTAAACAGAAGACATTGAACCATAAGAGGAAATGTATTTAAATAAAAGTATATTGTTTTCCTATGTTTGAACATAAAATAGAGATCAGAGATGTTGTTTATTATATGCAGACTTTGTTCTCAATTTGTATGAATCATTCTGGAGCCCTCTGAAGATGAGTGGGGAAAGGACAGAACACTCTTCCAGTTTCTCTTGTTTTATCCTTAGTCAGGCCAGGCCTCATTTTTTTACTTTAGAGACAAAACCTGAACAATGTTCAAAATACAGAGCTGACCGCCTGGTTAGTAGTTAGTCCATAGAATCTGTGACCTAGCAACACGACCTTGGCAAGATGGCCGCCGTCACTCACTTGTCGTAGTACAGGGCGATGCCGCACCCAGCGCGGTGTCTGCTGTAGAAGCGGTTCTCCAGATCGATGCGGGTTTCTCCGATCATGTCGTCGGACCCCACCAAATCGTGATCGAACACAGTCAGCGTGAGCTCGGTCTCCAACGGGAAGGAAACGGTCAGCTCGAAGACTCTGAGAGGAGAGCGCAGAAACACCAATAACTTACTCCCTACAGCAGCCTCAGAACTCAATATGAAACAGGAAATAAATAACCTCACAGCCTCCCGGAGCTCAGCCATTTCCTCTGAGTTGTGATGTTGGTCATGATGAATTGTAATGATGGTTTAGGTCAGGGCTGCCCAACCCTGTTCCTGGAGATCTACCGTCCTGTAGGTTTTCATTTCAACCCTAATTTTGCACACCTGATTTGACTAATTAGCAGTTCAACTCAATTTCTAGGGGTGCGTCTTAATACTTTAAAAATGCATCCTCCTTCCCTCCACTCATCTTCTCCCCCCATAATTCCAGATAGGAGCAGGAGATGAATGGAGGAAAGGAGGATGCATTTTGTTTGACTATTGGGACACACCCTAGATGTTGAATGGCATGTGCTTTGTTTGGGTCAGAGTGAAAACCTACAGGATGGTAAATCTCCAGGAACAGGGGTTTGCAGCCCTGGTTAAGGTGAAAGCAAAGTGTTGAAGACAGGCCGGTCTGTGCATCAGTTTAGAATTCATCTGTACGTTTGAGCCGCAAACCTTTCAGCCGTCACAGTGATTGGCTGCAGCCCTTTTCTCTTCTTTAGAGTCGCTCACCATGTTTAAATCTCGGGGGTACACTGGCTTTCAGCTGACTTGTTTCTATTTCATTTTATTTCTATTTAATTCTATTTTATCTTGGACTTTTGATGTCGTGACTCTTTCATCTGAAATTGTTTCATTGTCTTCTGTTGAAAAGTATCTTTGGGTGTTCAGAAAAGTGGTGCTAATAAAACTGGTATTTATTAATATTATTATTATTATTATTATTATTATTATTATTATTTTATGGAAGCGTAAGCGGTGAGCAGGAAGTGGACTCACTCTCCGAACACGGGGTTGAGCTGCTTGGGGATGTAGCGCTCCTTACTGTCCATCTGCTGCGCCCCCACCTTCACCACCACATACGGGTCTGCTTTGCCGTTGGGGTCTGTGGGCGCCAGGTTGGTGGCCTGGGAGATGGAGGGCAGCTTTCGTCACACCGCGTCCCTGGGACACGTCCCTGCCCCTCGGCAGATGATTTATAGGGCAATTATGTAAGAGTGCAGAAATATTCCCAGCTGACGCCATTAGCCTAACGGAGACGGCAGCCTGCTTACCTTTATCATGTACACTCTCACCAGGACTTTGATGGGAAGGTTTTTGGGGATTCCGTTTGTGATCTGGCACTCGGCGTCTTCGTCTTCTTTGGAGATGGGGTAAATTAAAAATGAGCCCTGCCACACGTAGACATGCACACACGCACACAAATACGCCCACACACACACACACACACACACAGAGGCAAGTTAACATGGGAGGTTAACACAGGTAAGTCAGCTGTGCAAAGACCATCTGCCTGGTTCATCCAACCAAAAGCTTTCTGTGGGATGAGACTCACTTTATACTTATTAGCCCCGGGTTTATTACCAAAGTCCCGACCATATGTGTGCAAAACCCTATTTGTGAGGTAAACTAGCGACATTTTACAAAATAATCCATAAATGAGTGGAAAAGTGGAGCTTTTATCAATAATCAAATCTTTTTTTTTTTACCTTGTATTTCCCCATAGTGCGCTCATCATCGTCGTCATCTTCGTCATCAACGTTAGACTTGCCTTTGTAGATGGGGAAGGTGTGAAGCCAGTCCATGAAGTCTTTAAACTCGTTCTCCAGCTCGGAGGAGTAGAGCTGCAGGGACATGCGGAGACATTTCCCCCAGGTCAGTACGATTTCGGCAGGAGTCTAAATCGATGGGACTCAAAGCGAACTCCTACCTCCAGAGTGGCGACCTTCTTTCTCTTCGGTTTGGGAGGGGGCTCGATTTCGACCAGCACGGCGTCATCTTCCTCCGCCTCGAGCCCTCCTTCTGAAAGCCAGACACGGGCATTGTGGGGGAAAATGAGATACTTTTACTCAGTGTGACTCAATAAGGCATTCATAGGGATAAATGTTCCCAAGAGGACATTTTGGTTTGAATGTGAGGTTTTTGAGGTATATGCTTTTTTGAACCCACATCTTCATAACTCCTGCTTAAATCTGTCATGCGCACTAAAATTCACATCAATGTAAGATTTTTTTAAAGACCCGTCATATCAGACCAGACCTCATATGCTAGCTGTGGGCAGCTAAAAGAACAACAATCACTCACAGTCCCTATTTTAACAGCTTGCTGCTGGACCAGCTCTTCAATCACATGAGATTCCCCAAATGGGCCAGTTATGAATGTGTGCTAATCCACCCAGCCACAGCCCCCAAAGACCAGTTGACTCACCTCCTTCCTGCTGCTCTTCAGCGTCCTCCTCTTCCTCATTCTGAAAACACGTTAACAGCCAACAGTTAAGCATCCCTCTCAATCCATGACAACAAAAACAACATGAGCCTCATATCAGAGCTCCCCAGCTAGAAATGCTGTATTATGGGTATTATGGTTGTCTATTTGATTCTCTGTTCAAGTACTAGCTTGCAAAATGCAATATTTCATATCAAAGAGATTTCATATATAAGTATAGTATGTGCACTAGTGTTATCTGTGTTTGATAGCTGTGATGGAAGATGACAAAGTCCCACCTGTTTCTCCATTTCTGCCACTGAAGCGTAGTACTTAGACCACCAATCAAGCTCCTCCTGCTCTGGCTCCTCCTCCTCTAGCTCCTCCACCTTCAGCAGCCCCTTCTTTATTGGAGCCTGGAGTTTGCAAGAGTGATGGCAGCCATTTTACATCATACAGCCCAACACCAGCCATTGCACATCATACTGCCCAACACCAGCCATTACACATCATACTGCCCAACACCAGCCATTACACATCATACATCCCAACACCAGCCATTACACATTATACAGCCCAACACCAGCCATTACACATCATACAGCCCAACACCAGCCATTTTAAATCATGCAACCCAACACCAACCATTACACGTCATACAGCCCAACACCAGCCATTTTAAATCATGCAACCCAACACCAGCCATTTTAAATCATACAACCCAACACCAGCCATTACACATCATACAGCCCAACACCAGCCATTACACATCATACAGCCCAACACCAGCCATTTTAAATCATGCAACCCAACACCAACCATTACACGTCATACAGCCCAACACCAACCATTACACGTCATACAGCCCAACACCAGCCATTTTAAATAATACAACCCAACACCAGCCATTACACATCATACAGCCCAACACCAGCCATTACACATCATACTGCCCAACACCAGCCATTACACGTCATACTGCCCAACACCAGCCATTACACATCATAATTTGGTGGAAGTTAAGGGTGGAAGTTAATACTTTCAATCTTTTTACCAGTAATGAGAAAACGCTTCAGACAAGGAGGAGAGAACAACTGCACCCGACAGACGAAAAGCCTGATTTGAAACCCTGCGGGGGGATTAAAGACCGGTTTTCCAGAGCTCTGAGAGGGAGCCGCTCCTCCGACGGAGCCAAATTTACCGCACCGCAATTACCGCGGAGCCAGCGTGAGGCCGGGCGGCGGGAAGCGGCCCCGCCGCGACTACAACACTGACAGCAGCAGCAGCCCCGGCTCAGCCCGCCGAGGTCCGGGGAACCGTCGACGGAGGGTGGGCCCGAACGTGCAGCGGCTAATTAGAGGCTATTTAGAGATCTCTCACAGGAACTGACTCACATAAACCCACGGCTTCACCCCCGCAAAAGTTTCACTCACCGGAAACCGTTCGGTTCAAACTCTCTCGTATACCGAGAACGGGGCTTCAGCTTTGACTGAGACCCGGAGGGTTCTCGTATGCTGTGGCACCCCACCTTTCCTGGAAGGTTCTGGTACCCCTGGTACCCCCGATCGGACAGAAATCTCAGACAAATCAGCAATCTGCACCACGGGCAGAAGTGAAATTCAGAAATTCGCATTATGGAGTCACAAATTTATGAGCAGTGACAAATTTAGGAAATTGTGCTGGGGGATCCCATTAGGTTACATAATTTGCAGGGGGAACATCCCCCCCCCCCCACCAAATGATATCCGGGAAATAATTTTTGCAAGGATGGGATGTCTGTATACTGAGACTCATACATAGGGAGGCTGAGATGATAGTTCTCAATCATACATACAAAGACTGTGGCTCACACTTAATACTGTGAAATGAAAATGTTACTCATAAACTGAAACTATCTGAAACTATGGTTGTCTATTGTACATACTGAGACTGAAACATGGAGACAATGTCTCTCATGTTTACTGAGAACGAGGATGTACCTTGTTAATTGTACAGTTAACATCCCAGAATACTCAGGCTCACACACATAATTGCTAGGTAGGTCTGGTTGCTTACGGTATAATTACGGTAAGCACGGCTGGAAAACAAGACCTCAGCGGCTTTGAAAGAGGGGTGATTGCTGGGGCGCATTTAGCAGGAGCTTCATTGAAATGAAACTCAATTGGCCGGTGTTTCACGAGGAACAAGGCCTAAGGTGATGTCAGTGTGAAAGTCTGAGGGAAAGGTATCAACAAAGGGCAACTGTGGCCAGAAATACATGATGTTCATGCATTAACTCTGGGTGCAAGTTCAAGCAGGCTAGCAATTCTAAATCAAGTGGCTGCAAATTTCCATCTTGGGTGCATTATGAATGGTCTATCAGTGACCCTACAAAACAGGATACCATAGTTGGGCTGCAATGCAAGAACCAGTCATTACACCTGGAAAATTTGCTACTAAAGACCACAGGTGATGGACTAATGGGTAGTGGAGAAATGCGATATGGTTAGAACCGCCATGCTCTTGACAAACGGACGAGTGCCGCACACCTGAAGATGCCTACAGGTCAGAGAGCATGGCTCAGGCAGCGAAGGGCTCTGGCAGTTCTGTTGTGGCGTGGGCCGTCTTGCCATGGTTTAAGTGCACTCCATGAGGCAAGGTCAATGATAACGGCTACTTGATCATTCTGAGTAATCATTGAGTTTTGCAACATTTCTTTCCTGCCAGGAGGGGGTGTCTTCCAGGATAAAAATGCCCATATCAGACCTCCAGGTGTGCTCAAGCCGTAAAAGACACTTGTTCTCAGCAAAGCCCTCGTCCGAACAACTTGGTGTTCGAGTCCCAGTCACGTCATTCCCAGCTTTGGCCGAAGGTCTGTATTGATGAGCAACAATTGGCTTAGCCTCGCCAGGGAATGATAGGGCAGTATAAGCTCTACAGTAGTAGATTATACTAAAGATATGCCAACCTTGTTATCTATGACATGGGAATATAAGTATGTGATTGGTGGTAAATCTGCAGTGTGGAAAATAGGTATCACTTGTCCTTGGTTTCCTGCTGGTGTTAGCAGGGACAGTCGCTGGTGGGAGATCAACAAGTTTGGCTGAGTTTGGGGGTTGGGATTAAAGCATTTAAATAAAAAAACAATATCCATATCCACAGAGACCGTATTGGTCCCCAACAGCATTATGGGAATGACTGTCACCTGAGAAACCCAACTGAGCATTTGTGGGTGATTTTGGAAAGAGGCCTGAGATAGCGCTTTCCACCTTTATCAGCAAGGCAGGGGTTGAACGACTTCCTCATGGACGAATGGACGATTCTACACCATGGCAGATACAAGCCTGTTCTGGCAACACACAGTGGCCTGACACCCTTATGAGTGGCTTCATATTGGTGTGTCCACGTATCTGGGCTACTCGCTGTATAATGAGATGGGGTTGTTATGTCCCACACACACTCTCCTACTCTATGAACTTTACCGTGTAAGGCTTCATCTGATGAAGGAATGAAATGAAATGGGAAACAGAGCCAACATGAATGGGGCTGTAATATCCACAGCTGTCTCAGCAAATGGCTCATTAAAAGTCAGACGAACATTCAAAGCAAACGTGGCCAGGGAATGCAAATTAAACGGGCAACAAGGCAAAGGGAATGAACAGATGAAAATGGAATAAAAGGTCTGCGGTGCTGGTGTATGATTCCTTCAGGGAGAAGGCTGGAGGTGTGCGTAATGTGAAAACAATGAATAATTCATGATGCATGTGCTTGCTCTCTTGGGTAGAACACCCCCCCCCCCCCCCCCCCCACACACACACACACACACAAACACACACCACATACACATGGACACACATACACATGAATACTTGTGGGGGGACACATAACCACACACATACAGGAACACGTGAACACACATACATATACACACACACACACACATGCACACACACACAGAAACGCGCACACACACTTGCATGCAAAGCAATAATGCAAAATTGCACCATTCTGAAGGGCGTATGAAAAATAATATAATGGAGGTCAAGATGCCAAAAGCTTGACTCAAGCAGACAAAATGAAAACGCTTTCACACCTGGTGAAGAGACTCTATGCATTCTTCCATGTTGAATGTACAAGCACAGTTTGTGCTGAAGCAGCATATTTTCGAAAACAATGTTTAGCCTGAAATCTTTTATTTTTCTTCTGAAGTGGAATGTCTATAAGCTCATCTCCATCAACACTGGAGAGTGCAGATGAGCTTTGATTTGAGCTGCATCTGCACTGGACCCGGCCCAGCTGAGACAGGCAGACACAAAGGTGCCAATACAGGCATCTAGAGATTTCTCTTGAAATACCAGTCTCGAGACTGGTAATGCTGGCACCAGGGTCCACAAAGCTCAGAGTGACCAGGTTAAAATAGGATATAGACAGCATTTGTAGGAATTAGTGACCAGGTTGATGGATTGTTTAGGTTATGGCCCTAGTGACCTGGTTAATGTAGTGTGTAGGTTATGGTCACAGTGACCTGGTTAATGTAGTGTGTAGGTTATGGTCACAGTGACCTGGTTAATATTAAGTGTAGGTTTTAGTCACAGTTACCTGGTTAATATAAAGTGTAGGTTATGGTCATAGTGACCTGGTTAATGTAGTGCATAGGTTATGGTTACAGTACTCACAGTGACCTGGTTAATATAAAGTGTAGGTTATGGTCACATTGACCAGGTTAATGTAGTGTGTAGGTTATGGTGACAGTACTCACAGTGACCTGGTTAATATAGTGTGTAGGTTATGGTCACAATGACCTGGTTAATGAAATGTGTAGGTTATGGTTAAAGTGACCTGGTTAATGTAGTGTGTAGGTTATGGTTACAGTACTCACAGTGACCAGGTTGATGGGGTTGATGAGGATCTTTGTGTCCTTGAGTGGCAGTCCTCCCAGGTCCATGCTCATCACAGTGTTCAAAGCTGTTGTTTTCTTTGGAGGTTTTTTATCTGAAGCCAGAAATCAAAAATCAATACTCACAGTGTATACCATGTATTTGTATCACCTGACACTGTAACTATATAAAGGTAATCTAAATCTAAATAATAAAATGCATCACTACTGTAAATTGTCCAATATAGCCAGCACAAATAGTTTAAAAATACAGAGAATTTGAAGACTTGTACATGTACAGAATGTAGCTGTTTGCTAGCATTGTTCCGTTTAGCATAGCATTAGGTCACCTATGTCCCCTGTATATGCATGTGCTGCACAGGTAGACAGAAACTCTTCACTGTCACTTATGGGAGCAGCATCTTTATTATCTCTTGCTGTTATTATTACATGATTGTGGGAGCACACCAGAGGTTGGCGCCATTGTTTAGCTCTTCCACAGCTGATGCAAAAGAGAAAAAGGGCTTATTCCAATTGCTTATTTCATCCTTCCTTGGGTTCATTCCAATCACTTATTTTATCCTTCCTCGTCTCCTCGTTCCTAATCATTCCCTGATTTAATTGGCAAAAAAAAAATTCCCTCTCCACCTCAGCTGATGTGTGGTAAGCATTTTGCCACAAAATGGCTGCCCTTGCATCACCTAGATGGGTGTACACATTAGCGGTGCGTGAGGAGAGACTCCCCCTCATCACTGTAAAGCACTTTGAGTTGCCAGCTGGTGAGAAAAGCACCATATAAATGGCAGGAGTTTTTTGTTCCCCCAGCATTCATTGAGGCGCTGATAACATGTAAATCCTGTGATTATCACCACGCATTACTGCACATGTAACATTCTGGCCTTCTCTCAAGAGCAATACTCTTTTCCACAGAGCTTCCTCAAGACAAAATCTCTTTTGTAACTTTGCTAAGCACAGGGATGTTACGGGATAAAGACAATAATAGCACATAATGGAAGCACTAGAGGCTTCAGAGTGGATTGAGCAGCATTTTTATTGAGCACCAACAGGGCGCTGAAGAGCAGAGCGAACGGGATGTGCTGATAGAGACACGGCAGTCAGAGGCTCTGGGCTCATTGACTGCTGTGGATAATGAGGCTTGAGCGGAGCTACCAAAGGGCCAAGCCTCAGAGTGACTCCCGGGGCCGCACTGACCTGCACACAGCGCCGATACGGAGTGCAAATCATCCCAGAGAGACACGCTTCATTCTCCAAATAACGCCGGGTCGGCATCAAAGCTGCGTCTTTCGATCAATTCAAATTACAAACGCCAGCGGAGAGCCGTATCTGCTCTTATTGAATTCGTGCCAGTTATGAAATGCATTCCGCACATTTTGAGTTGTCATAACCACACATAATGTTCATTTTAATTCATTTAAAAATGTTTCTGCACACTAATCAATGATTTATTTGGATTGAGGTATTTCTACAGTGTTACAGGTAGCAGTTATCTTCAGTATTTGTGAATTATAAGCACACTTGCTGAATATGTGGTTGGTCATTTGTATTTAGACTCTATATTTTTTCAGTTTAACTTATCTTTGCAGTATATGCTTAAAGGCCCCCTAAGGCATCTGCATTTGTTTGTTTCTTTATCTGACTATTTAAGACCACAACGTTCATAAACGACCATAAACGTCTACTTTGAAGCAAATTATTATTTATTGAATTTAAAGAATGAATGATAACTGGTGCATCTACTAAAACTTATCAAATAATAACAAGAGAGCAAAGGACTTAATTCCATGTGGTTCTCGTACTGCTGGCTTGGTATGCAATTTGACTGAATAAATATAAAATAAATATAGACTATTAAACAAATATGGAATAAATATGACATTTCATAAGTATGAAACAAGAGGAATTCAAAATAAAGAGGGAGTTCACTGAGATAATAATAGCGCACAGAGGGTTGTGTTGACAGATGTGTGCAGTGTTATATACTGCATGAACTCGGCTGAGAGTTTGAGGGCTTCCACTCTGGGCCGTACAGCTCACTGTCGCCCTCTGCTGGTAAAACTGCACCAGTCAGAACGGAGCCTCTGCTACAGAGAAGAATAACACTGAGGATCTAGTCTTTTTACCACTAGCAGGAGTCTGGGTGGATAGAAGGCAGAGACAGAGAGGGGTAGGGGGTTAGAGACAGAGAAGGGTAGGGGGTTAGAGACAGAGGGGTAGGGGGTTAAAGACAGAGAGGGGTATAGACAGAGGGGTAGGGGGTTAGAGACAGAGGGGTAGGGGGTTAGGGACAGAGGGGTAGGGGGTTAGAGACAGAGAGGGGTAAAAACAGAGGGGTAGGGGGTTAGAGACAGAGAGGGGTAAAGACAGAGGAGTAGGGGGTTAGAGACAGAGAGGGGTAAAGACAGAGGGGTAGGGGGTTAGAGACAGAGAGGGGTAAAGACAGAGGGGTAGGGGGTTAGAGACAGAGGGGTAGGGGGTTAGGGACAGAGGGGTTAGGGGGTTAGAGACAGAGGGGTAGGGGGTTAGAGACAGAGAGGGGTAAAGACAGAGGGGTAGGGGGTTAGAGACAGAGAGGGGTTAGAGACAGAGGGGTAGGGGGTTAAAGACAGAGGGGTAGGGGGTTAGAGACAGAGAGGGGTAAAGACAGAGGGGTAGGGGGTTAGGAACAGAGAGGGGTAAAGACAGAGGGGTAGGGGGTTAGGGACAGAGAGGGGTAAAGACAGAGGGGTAGGGGGTTAGGGACAGAGATGGGTAAAGACAGAGGGGTAGGGGGTTAGAGACAGAGGGGTAGGGGGTTAGAGACAGAGAGGGGTAAAGACAGAGGGGTAGTGGGGTTAGAGACAGAGGGGTAGGGGTTAGAGAGAGAGGGGTTAGGGGGTTAGAGACAGAGAGGGGTAAAGACAGAGGGGTAGGGGTTAGAGACCCCTCTGGGGTTAGAGGGGTTAGAGACCCCTCTGTCTTTACCCCTCTCTGTCTCTAACCCCCTACCCCACTGTCTCTAACCCCCTACCGCTCTGTCTTTACCCCTCTCTGTCTCTAACCCCCTACCCCTCTGTCCCTAACCCCCTACCCCTCTGTTTCTAACCCCTTACCCCTCTGTCTTTACCCCTCTTTGTCTCTAACCCCCTACCCCTCTGTCTCTAACCCCCTACCCCTCTGTCTCTAACCCCTCTCTGTCTCTAACCCCCTACCCCTCTGTCTTTACCTCTCTCTGTCTCTAACCCCCTACCCCTCTCTGTCTCTAACCCCCTACCCCTCTGTCTCTAACCCCTCTCTGTCTCTAACCCCCTACCCCTCTCTCAGAGAGGGGTAAAGACAGAGGGTAGGGGGTTAGAGACAGAGGGGTAGGGGTTAGAGACAGAGGGGTTACGGGGTTAGAGACAGAGAGGGGTATAGACAGAGGGGTAGGGGGTTAGAGACAGAGGGGTAGGGGTTAGAGACAGAGGGGTTAGGGGGTTAGAGACAGAGAGGGGTAAAGACAGAGGGGTAGGGGGTTAGAGACAGAGGGGTAGGGGGTTAGAGACAGAGGGGTAGGGTTAGAGACAGAGGGGTAGGGGTTAGAGACAGAGGGGTAGGGGGTTAGAGACAGAGGGGTAGGGGTTAGAGACAGAGGGGTTAGGGGGTTAGAGACAGAGAGGGGTAAAGACAGAGGGGTAGGGGGTTAGAGACAGAGGGGTAGGGGTTAGAGAGAGAGGGGTTAGGGGGTTAGAGACAGAGAGGGGTAAAGACAGAGGGGTAGGGGTTAGAGACCCCTCTGGGGTTAGAGGGGTTAGAGACCCCTCTGTCTTTACCCCTCTCTGTCTCTAACCCCCTACCCCTCTGTCTCTAACCCCCTACCGCTCTGTCTTTACCCCTCTCTGTCTCTAACCCCCTACCCCTCTGTCCCTAACCCCCTACCCCTCTGTTTCTAACCCCTTACCCCTCTGTCTTTACCCCTCTTTGTCTCTAACCCCCTACCCCTCTGTCTCTAACCCCCTACCCCTCTGTCTCTAACCCCTCTCTGTCTCTAACCCCCTACCCCTCTGTCCTTACCCCTCTCTGTCTCTAACCCCCTACCCCTCTCTGTCTCTAACCCCCTACCCCTCTGTCTCTAACCCCTCTCTGTCTCTAACCCCCTACCCCTCTCTCAGAGAGGGGTAAAGACAGAGGATAGGGGGTTAGAGACAGAGGGGTAGGGGTTAGAGACAGAGGGGTTAGGGGGTTAGAGACAGAGAGGGGTAAAGACAGAGGGGTAGGGGTTAGAGACAGAGGGGTAGGGGGTTAGAGACAGAGGGGTAGGGGGTTAGAGACAGAGGGGTAGGGTTAGAGACAGAGGGGTAGGGGTTAGAGACAGAGGGGTAGGGGGTTAGAGACAGAGGGGTTAGGGGGTTAGAGACAGAGAGGGGTAAAGACAGAGGGGTAGGGGGTTAGAGACAGAGGGGTAGGGGTTAGAGAGAGAGGGGTTAGGGGGTTAGAGACAGAGAGGGGTAAAGACAGAGGGGTAGGGGTTAGAGACCCCTCTGGGGTTAGAGGGGTTAGAGACCCCTCTGTCTTTACCCCTCTCTGTCTCTAACCCCCTACCCCTCTGTCTCTAACCCCCTACCGCTCTGTCTTTACCCCTCTCTGTCTCTAACCCCCTACCCCTCTGTCCCTAACCCCCTACCCCTCTGTTTCTAACCCCTTACCCCTCTGTCTTTACCCCTCTTTGTCTCTAACCCCCTACCCCTCTGTCTCTAACCCCTCTCTGTCTCTAACCCCCTACCCCTCTGTCCTTACCCCTCTCTGTCTCTAACCCCCTACCCCTCTCTGTCTCTAACCCCCTACCCCTCTGTCTCTAACCCCTCTCTGTCTCTAACCCCCTACCCCTCTCTCAGAGAGGGGTAAAGACAGAGGGTAGGGGGTTAGAGACAGAGGGGTAGGGGTTAGAGACAGAGGGGTTAGGGGGTTAGAGACAGAGAGGGGTATAGACAGAGGGGTAGGGGGTTAGAGACAGAGGGGTAGGGGTTAGAGACAGAGGGGTTAGGGGGTTAGAGACAGAGAGGGGTAAAGACAGAGGGGTAGGAGGTTAGAGACAGAGGGGTAGGGGTTAGAGACAGAGGGGTAGGGGTTAGAGACAGAGGGGTAGGGGTTAGAGACAGAGGGGTAGGGGGTTAGAGACAGAGGGGTAGGGTTAGAGACAGAGGGGTAGGGGTTAGAGACAGAGGGGTAGGGGGTTAGAGACAGAGGGGTAGGGGGTTAGAGACAGAGGGGTAGGGGTTAGAGACAGAGGGGTAGGGGGTTAGAGACAGAGGGGTAGGGTTAGAGACAGAGGGGTAGGGGGTAAAGACAGAGGGGTAGGGGGTTAGAGACAGAGAGGCGTAAAGACAGAAGGGTAGGGGTTAGAGACAGAGGGGTAGGGGGTAAAGACAGAGGGGTAGGGGGTAAAGACAGAGGGGTAGGGGCTTCCTCACCCTGGGGCTCGGGCTCTTCCTCTTCCTCTTTCCACTCGTCCAGGTTTTTGGGGGCGAACTGCATGAGGCTCTGCACCACGTGAGTGCCCACCAGCACCAGGCGGCCGAACGCACGCTGCTCCATCACAAATATGGTGAGAGGAGGGTGGAGGTACACCAGCTCCGGCAGCTCCTGATCAGGGGCAGGGGGGGTCAGGTCAGGAATGCACATTGCTCATATACAGCCCTGCTGAAGAAAACTGCTCATGCTAGCTATTGAAATGTGGGCCTGTAGCGTAGTGGTTAAAGTACATGACTGGGACCTGCAAGGTCGGTAGTTCGATCCCCGGTGTAGCCACAATAAGATCCGCACAGCCGTTGGGCCCAAGGCAGCAAGGCCTTTAACCCGGCATTGCTCCAGGGGAGGATTGTCTCCTGCTTAGTCTAATCAACTGTGAGTCGCTTTGGATAAAAGCAGCAGCCAAATGACATGTAATGTTATGAAACAGCTGGTTGCTGGTTGACCAGCTCCATATTCAAGTAGTTTGACCAGCTCAAGCTATGTTTTGAAACATATGGTAACTGCTCATTTCAAGCTGGTCATGGCTGGATTTTACACAGGGAGTATATCAGTGTTTCACAAACCTCTCCTTGGGGACCTCAGCTGGATCCAGGTGTTTCATGCGTTTTGCTGGAAGCACACCTGGTGCAACTAATCAAGGGCTAGATCTGCTGTATCAGGCATGCTTGAGGTGGAGCATGTCAAATACCTGGATCTGGCTTTGGGTCCTGGATGAGAGGTCTGGGAACCACTGAACCACTGACATATTGCATATATCTCTCTCTCCCTTTGGAGAGGGATTCACAAAGTCATCATTGAAACTAACTGGCAATCCGTTTGCCACCAAAAAGTTTTAGATTTTTTTTTGTGCCTTCGTGTTCAATATATTATGAAAAGGAAATTGCTGAAAATAAATAATTTATTGAACATAAAATGGCTGCCCAAGACACAGTGACCCCTTTCACCCACATCACACAGACTCACCACGTCGAAGTGCTTGACCATCTCCGTGAAATTGGGGTTGAGCCGGTAGCTTTCGATTTCCTCCGACTCGATCATCTGCCCCGCGCATTCCATCCTCACCTGCGGCTTCTCCACCTCGAACAGGTTCACCCGTTTCAGGTCCCGCACCCCCCAGTACAGAACCTACACACCACAGGAACCTTACAGTGCGGTATACTACAGTGTTCACTCAGTCACACACTCACACACTGGCTCCCTATGGCAGACTAGTGCACTGTCCAGAGGAGTACACTACATAGGGCATAGGGTGTGATTTAGAACATATACAACCACACCCACAAAACTAACACTCTAATTACATGTTAATGATGTAAAATCTTATAATGTTTGTAGCTTCGTTTTTCAGTAGCAACAGGTAATCATAGAATTTATTTAGACTGTTTTTGTGTAATGCTTTATGATGTGGCGATGTACTGTGGCAGATTCAATTGCAGGTTAGCCAGGTGTGTTGCTAGTTAGCCAGGTGTGTTGCTAGTTAGCTGGGTCATATCCATGGTAAAGCATGTTGGCCTTTGGTAAAACATAAGACTCATATCCATGGTAAACCCTCCGATAAATAAAAAAAGTGTTGCAATCTCTATTCACCTCGATTCGGAAATTCCTCAGCACGGGCCGCACCCCCTGGGGGATAACATAGTACCTCTCCTCCGGCAGGAACTGGGGCTCTCGAGGGTCCACGTCTTGGGGCAGAGCGGGCTGCAGGGGCCACAGGGGTCACAGGTCAACTGCGTAGCATCCACCACCTCTATTAAAGGATCCCACCTCCCATTTCACCACCATGATACTGCCCATATCGGCCATCTTTGTAAGCCTGGCGCAGCGTGTTGCATTGGTGAAACTTACAGTGTGGAGTGTGGTATGAAGCTGTGTGTGCTTCTGTTTGTTGGGGAAGGGTGTATGTGATAGTTTTTAGGAGGCATGTGTGAGGATTTGTCTCAGGTCCTCAGATGTGTGTGCAGAATGTGGAAGACACATTTACATGAGTATGTTTGTTTGTCTGCAGTCAGATAAAGTTGTTTTGCCCAGCAGTATGATAAAGATATTTTGCTTAAGAGTTGATTAATCAGGAACAAGAAGAATATGTTCATGGCTGGAACAATATAGACTGTACCAAGTGAATAGTTTTGACATAAAAACAAAGTATATCAGAGCACTTGCTGCTTTGTTTTAGAGAGAGCACCGTGCTGATGTATTGAGAATTATCACCATGCTGCATGTAATCAAGAGTGCCTTACCACAGTGGCCCTTTCCTCAACAATTTCAATAAAATATCTCTCTTCAACAAGTATGAGGGTCTGTGTGGGGTCCAGTATATCTGGGGAGATGTGTGTGATATGCAGGTGTCAGTGGGGGTCTGCACCTCTCCATAGCCCCTGTAGTCCAGCTCCATCAGCTCAAATGCAGCCAGAAGCTCCCCGGCTGGGGTCTTCCCTCTGCGGATGTCAAAGAACTGCAGCGCCGGCTTCTTGTACGCCTCCTCCACAAACTTCAGCTCTGGCTCTGCAAACGCACGCCCCAGAGCCTGTGGGCTGCCCTGAGAACAGCACAGGGTTTAAACACACTCATCTCAGATTACACGGCACAGGGTTATACACACAAACATAGATTGTACAGCACAGGGTTACACACAAACACAGATTATACAACAGAGGGTTACACACAAACAGTTTATACAACACAGGATTACACAGAAACACATATTATACAACAAAGGTTTACACACAAATACAGACTATACAACATAGGGTTAGACACACAAACACAGATTATACAGCACAGCATTACACACAAACACAGATCATACACAGATACAAACTCACAGACAAAACCGAACAGCTGTGTAATAGACACTGAAACTGAGATTATCCAGTGCAGAGGCAGGGTGTAGGAAGATGCGAATCTTACGATTTTGTCATAGTCATAGATGTAGATGATGATGATGGGCGGGTCGTTCCGCAGGTCCTCCTTACTGCCCTCTATGAGGATCTGATGGAACAGCAGCAGCTGACTCCAGGTTGGAGAGAGAGTCTCCTCCATCACCTGCACCCACAGAGAGCAGCAGAGAAATCAAACAATATCCGCACGTAGTACAGAGACTCAATAAGACCCAATGTAACAGAGACCTTGGCAACTCCGCATGTAGCAGAAGCCCAATGTTGTTACAGTGGACTGTGGCATTCTGGGATGCGCATGGCTCACCCGGGTTGCCTGGGACTGTGTGGAGAACACCACCCTGGCATAAGGGTCAGACAGGCCATTGTCGTCGGCAGCAATGATCCCTCGAGCCTGGTAAATGTGAGCCCGCAGCTGGAAGTACCGACTGTCTGCAAAGGCAAAAACACTAACTACTGTGATCTGCTGAACGGAAATGTAACAGCAGTGGAATTCAATGTGATGGACCCAGAGCATTGGCTAACATGAAAGTCCCTGCCCCGACATTTCAACTTCACCAGGTCAGAATCCAGACGGGACCAATCAGACTAACTGTTATGGACTGAGGGGCAATGAGAACAGTCACTTTGTATTCCATAAGCAGGAGTTAGTTCCATGGTGAGGGGGGTGAGTGCTGGGTGAGGGGTATGAGCAGGTGAGGGGTATGAGCTAGTGATGGTTATGAGCAGGTGATGGGTATGAGCTGGTGAGGGGTATGAGCAGGTGAGGGGTATGAGCTGGTGATGGTTATGAGCTGGTGATGGTTATGAGCAGGTGATGGTTATGAGCAGGTGAGGGGTATGAGCTGGTGAGGGGTATGAGCTGGTGATGGTTATGAGCTGGTGATGGTTATGAGCTGGTGAAGAGTATGAGTAAAGCTGGGTCTGTGTGCAGGCCCATGGATGGGGATTGGCCGCCCTTACCCTCACAGGACAGCTTAGAGGGGGGCATGTTGATGGGTATGGGGGTGCTGGCTGTGGCCTCCTCGTACAGGGGTTTGAACTCCTCCGGCAGGCTGTTCACACTGTTTTTGGCGTACTTGGTGATGCCCAGCCACAGGTACACCTCCAGCTTGGCAAAGATCTCTCCCAAGGGCCCACCTGGGGTCTGCATGGAAGGAAGATATGCTGTATGTTCATACAATGCATTAAAGAACTACATTCTAGGTGCCTGGTTTACATACTCCAGTGTCTGAATGAGTCAGATTCCTGCCTGGTACCTTCATGTAGATGGTGGTGAGCTTCCCGCAGTCTTTGCCCTTCTCCTCCTCCACCAGGGAGAAGATGATGGAGTGAGCGGGAATCCTGGCGTAGGCCACACGCTTGCCCCCGCTCATCATCCACAGAAAGACGTCAGGCAGGGTGCTCTGGGGCTGTACAAAACACAGGGCAGGATTAAAGGGAGCTGTGAGAGAGCTATACTGTGTGTGAAGACCAAGGGCTTAGAGAACTGGGAGAGAGGTGTATGGTGGGGAGACCAACAGCTTAGAGAACTGTGAGCGAGAACTGTACGGTGTAAAGACCAAGAGCTTAGAGAACTGTGAGAAAGCTAAACGTTGTGTAAAGGTGAGACAGTGGGAATGCTGAACACATGACTGAGCAGCAGGAGAGAGAGTAGGAATGATGAACACATGAATCAGCAGCAGGCTAGAGCACCTCTTTGGCCAGGAATCGGACCCTCTTCAGGAGTTTCTTTGTGTCTGCCAGCTTCTCCTTGGCGGAGCGCCTGGTGATCTTACGCCTGACACGAAGGGCTTGTTTGGAAAAAAGTATCTACAGGCAGAGTAGGCTGGTGTTTACATTGCATTACAAGCATTTGGCAGATGCTCTTATCCAGAGTGATGTACAACAAAGTACATAACCATAACCAGGGACAAGTGTGCAGAAAGACCCGAGAGCGAATACATATTTTACTATCATCATTCAACATGAATAGATGATAGATGATATGGAGATGAATATAAATTATGGTTTTATGGTAATATTCAATAAACAAATCACAGTGAATCCTTGAGAAGAGATTTGTGATCACACTAAACATACACAATGATACAGGCCATATAAAGGCTGATTACCCAAACCTTGGATTCCAGCTGAACAGAGTAGCTAGGATTTATTTACAAACAGCACTGTACAACTGTAGAAGTTTCTTAATTTCGGGAAAACCAAGATCAGGAGAGCATGGTATATATTTAATGCATATGAGAGAATAAATAGGGGAGCAACATACGGTATACTATGTACCATTCCCATGTGACATTTATAGCATTGCTGAAAAAAAAAAAAAAAAATTATGAACCCTGAAACTGTAACATGGTGAACAAAATGAACCAGACCCACTCACAATGTTCTTCTTAATAAAGGCTTTCCGGCTTTTGTCTAGGCTGTTGGGCCGACTCACTGTCTTCTTATCTATGTTGGAGCTATACTGCCTTCAGGACAGAAACAGAAAAATTAATTTAAATTTAATTGCATACGGAATGTGGAACAGCTATATGTTGATTTATTTACAAGGAGTATATTCCATATGGTATTGATTTGTTATTTTTGCTTTTAGTCTAATATAATTTTCAAATTTCAACATTTTTTTATTTTGCAAACATACGTAATTCACTGTTCTGTAAAGAGTTTAGGATTCCCATAACTTTATTTGTGCATGTTTGTGCATTCTTCAGATGAAGACACTCATGTATTCATCTTTAAATCCATGAAGAGCACCATATGAATAAGAATGATTCCATTCTGAGAGAGTGGGAGTATGATATAACATATCATCCATATTTCTGCAAAATGGAGCAACAGCACACATGCATTTAAACGCCCTTAACATGTAGGTGAAAAAAAGTCTCTCATTTGGATGTAGTCATTTGAATGCAGTCCTAATATGGTACGAGAATTGAGTTTTCCTTTTGCAAGCACAGTTAGCAGCTCAATGAGACGTAGGTGGAATCAGTTGGAAACATTAGTATCATCATTAACTTGGCAATGTTTATGTCTGTGGCTGTTTCCAGTCATGTCTGAAGTGAAACACTGCCTAGTTACTCACTTGCAGCTGGCTACAAACTCCAGGAGCACCTCCACCAGCCTCTCCTTAGCCATACTCCTGGGCCTCTTCAGCAACTTCTCCACCTCATCAATCCCGTATTCCTGAGAGATAACAGCAGCACACATCAATCCTGAATTCCTGAGAGGTAACAGCAGCATACATCAATCCCGTGATCCTGAGAGATAACAGCAGCACACATAAATCCCTTATTCCTGAGAGATAACAGTAGCACACATCAATCCCTTATTCCTGAGAGATAACAGCAGCATACATCAATACCATATTCCTGAGAGATAACAGCAGCACACATCAATCCCATATTCCTGAGAGATAACAGTAGCATATATCAATCCCATAATCCCACACACTTGAAAGATGCTACCAGCACACATAAATCCCATAATCCTACACATCTGAGACATAACAGCAGCACACATCAATCCCATATTCCTGAGAGATAACAGCAGCACACATCAATCCCATAACCCCACATCCCTGTGAGACATTACCAGCACACATAAATCCCATAATCCCACACCCCTGTGATACATTACCAGCACACATCAATCCCATAATCCCACACCCCTGTGAGACATTACCAGCACACATCAATCCCATAATCCCACACACCTGGGAGACATTACCAGCACACATCAATCCCATAATGTCACGTTTCAGGTCTGTCTTGCTATGTTTTATGTTTATTCATGACTACGCCTCTGCCTGCCGTCCGTCTGTTCATCTGCCCCGCTGACAGCTCTCCTGCTACCGGACCTCCCTGCACGTCTACCGACTACGAGTTTGCCTCTTCCCTCGGCACCGTGCTTTTTGTTTGTTTACTATTTGTTTGGCTGGATCTACGTGTATGGACTTTGCTTGTTTTGACTACGCTCCTGGGATTCATCCCGAATAAAGCCCTGAGGGGTCTTTATATTACTATTGTTTCTGAGTCGTGCATTTTGGGTCCAACCCCCACGCACCCGTCTCAGAACAATTTCGCCACAATGGACCCTGCTGACTCTACTGCCATGTTCCACGCCCTCCAGGAAACAAGAAGCCATCGTCCAGCAGCATTCACAAGGAATCTCCGAGCTTCACCTGGAGATTCGTGAACTGTGTGCGGAGATGAAGAAGCTCGCTGTCGCGGTCCTGCTACAACCACGGGAGGAGCCTACCCACCCACCCGCATCCCCAGTGTTCAACCCCATGGAAACCTGGCAATTCCGGGAGCCCCAACAACCCCCCCCGGAGAGGTTCGGTGGAGAACCTGAGAGGTGCAAGGCTTTCCTACTCCAATGTGACTTCGTATTCAGGCAACAGCCCCAGACCTACAACAGCGACGACCGTCGGATAGGCTATGTGATGGGACTGCTGAAGGGGAAGGCATTGGACTGGGCTACTGCGGTGTGGACCGGGGGTTCATCTCCTCCTCGTTACCCGGCCTTCGTCGAGGAGATTCGGAAGGTTTTCCAACACGCATCCAGCGACCAGGAGCCATCCCAGAGACTGATTGCTCTGCGCCAGGGACAGAAGACCGTGGCAGACCACTCCATCGACTTCCGCACCCTCGCGGCGGCCACTAGTTGGAACGATGCGGCGTTGGCAAATCTCTTCCTGGCCAGCCTGAGTGAGACGCTCCAGGACGAATTGGCGCGACTGGACCCCATCACCCAGCTCGACCAACTCGTGCGCACCACGATCCGCCTGGACAACCGTGCCAGACAACGCCGGTCGGAGAGACCGATCCTTCCTGGCAACCCGTACCCCAGGCAGGGGCCAAATCCTCGACAAGAGGAGCAGCAGTCGGAGGGACCCGTCACACCCAGGCTCGGTGCTCCTTCAGGACCAGGCGACCAGTAGAGGTGAGAGCAGTCGACAGGCATGAGGGTTCTGACAGAGACAACCATCGTCCCACGCTCACCACCCTGCTGATTCTTCCCGACGGAACAACCCGGGTTAACGCATTGGTGGATTCTGGAGCGGACGCC
This sequence comes from Conger conger, assembly GCF_963514075.1. NCBI lineage: Eukaryota > Metazoa > Chordata > Actinopteri > Anguilliformes > Congridae > Conger > Conger conger. The sequence goes on from NC_083773.1 coordinate 34,926,312, forward strand.
AACCTCATCAACGAAGTTCTGGTGTCTGAACTGAACATTCCCACCCTCCCTCTACCCCACCCTGAGAATGCGCGGTCGCTGGATGGAAAGACTTTCTGCCGCATGACGCACATCACTATTCCCGTACAACTGATCATTTCTGGGAACCATCGGGAGATGATCCAGTTCCGCGTCATCCAGTCCCCTAATGACCAACTCATTTTGGGATTACCCTGGCTCCAGAAACACAACCCCACGATCAACTGGAGTTCTAATCAAGTTCAAGCCTGGGATTCTAAATGTCATCTGTCCTGCTTACGTTCTGCCCCACCACCAGCAGAGGGAGCACTAGCTCCACCACAGACTCCCAAGCCCTCCCTGGAAAGGGTTCCCACACCTTACCATGACCTGGGCACGGTGTTCTCCAAGACTCAAGCTCAGTCACTGCCGCCCCATCGACCCTACAACTGCGCCATCGAGCTCCTTCCCAGTTCGTCACTCCCCTCTAGTCGCCTATACAACGTCTCCAGACCAGAGAGGCTATGGAGAAATACATCCGTGACTGCCTGGCTAACGGACTAAGCTGAACAACATCACGGTGAGGAACAAGTATCCTCTGCCCCTGATGGACTCCGCGTTCCACCCACTTCACAAGGCCACCATCTTCACCAAGTTGGATCTTCGCAACGCTTACCACCTGGTCCGGATCCGTGAGGGCGAGGAATGGAAGACCGCCTTCAACACCTCTCTCGGACACTTCGAATACCTGGTCATGCCATTTGGCCTCACCAATGCTCCTGCTGTGTTCCAGGCTCTGGTGAATGATGTTCTTCGGGACTTGTTGGGCCGCCATGTGTTCGTCTACCTGGATGACATCTTGATCTACTCCACTAATGCCAAGGATCATGAAAACCACGTCAGGCGAGTTCTACAGAGACTTCTAGAGAACAAATTATTTGTCAAGGCAGAGAAGTGCGTCTTCCACTCCGACACAGTTGAGTTCCTTGGGTTTATCCTTGAGACGGGACAGATCAGGGCGGATCCCAAGAAGATTTTGGCGGTCACCGACTGGCCCACACCCACTTCACGCAAGCAACTCCAGCACTTCTTGGGATTCGCCAATTTCTACCGAAGGTTCATCCGTTCCTATAGTCAAGTGGTCTCCCCTCTAACCAAGCTCACGTCCCCTGCGGTGCCATTCCGGTGGAGCCCCGAAGCTGAGACGTCCTTCACCAAGGTCAAGAGACTGTTCTCTTCCGCTCCCATCCTGGTACACCCCGACCCCACCCGCCAGTTTGTGGTCGAGACGGATGCTTCCGACACAGGGGTGGGAGCAGTGCTCTCTCAGGTGGCGGCCGCTGACAACCGACTACACCCCTGCGCCTTCTTCTCCAAGAAGCTGTCCCCGGCGGAGAGGAACTATGACGTTGGAAACCGAGAGCTGCTGGCAGTCAAACTGGCGCTGGAGGAGTGGAGACATTGGCTGGAGGGGGCCGAGAAGCCGTTCATCGTTTGGACCGACCACAAAAACCTGGCATACCTCCAGACAGCCAAGAGGCTGAATTCTCGACAGGCTAGATGGGCACTGTTCTTCGGAAGGTTCAACTTCTGTCTGACCTACCGCCCGGGTTCGAAGAACGTTAAGCCCGACGCCCTGTCCCGTCAATTCAACACCTGTTCTGAGCGTGAGGTTCCCGAGAACATCCTTCCTGCCTCCTGCACTATCGGATCTGTCACGTGGAAGATCGAGGCGGTGATCCAGAGGGCTCTACGGGAGGATCCCGATCCCAGGTCCAACCCCGGATTACGCCTATACGTTCCCTCAGCCGCTCGGACACAGGTGCTGCAATGGGCCCATTCATCCCTCCTTTCCTGCCATCCCGGCTTTACCCACACCTTGGCGGTGCTGAAGCGGAGATTCTGGTGGAGCTCCATGATCCCTGACACCAGGCGCTTCATTAAGGCATGTACCACCTGTGCCAGAAGCAAGGCCTCCCACCAAGCCCCTGCTGGTCTACTCCAACCTCTGCCTGTGCCCAGCCGACCCTGGAGCCACATGGGCGTGGACTTTGTTACCAGACTTCCCCTTCCGAGGGTAACACCACCATCCTCACTGTGGTGGACCGATTCAGTAAGGCGGCCCACTTCATCCCCCTGCCAGGGTTACCCACTGCCCAAGAGACTGCGGATGTACTTATCAAGGAAGTGTTCCGCATCCATGGAATCCCCTCAGACATTGTATCCGACCGGGGCCCACAATTAATTTCTCAAGTGTGGAAAGCTTTCTGCCTGGCCCTCGGTGCCACAGCCAGCCTCTCATCCGACTACCACCCTCAATCCAATGGGCAGACCGAGAGGGCCAACCAGGATTTGGGAGCCGCGCTACGTTGTGTCTCTGCCCAGAATCCAGCTTCATGGAGCAAGATGCTCACCTGGGTTGAGTATGCGCACAACACCCTTCCATGCGCCGCCACCGGAAAGTCTCCGTTCGAGATCTCTCTAGGCTACCAACCTCCATTGTTTCCCGACCAAGAAGCTGAGATCGCTGTTCCCTCCCTCGCCACCCACATGAAACGATGTGCCAAGATTTGGAGGGACGCCAAGGCCGCGCTCTTACGCACGGCAGATCGTAATCGGCGTGTTGCTGATCGCCACCGCACTCCAGCTCCGGCCTACAAACCAGGTGACTCCGTCTGGCTGTCCACTAAGGACATTCCCCTCCAAGCCACTTCCCACAAACTGCAACCCCGCTTTATTGGTCCCTTTAAAATCCACAGAATCATCAATCCTTCCTCTGTAAAATTGTCACTCCCTGCTTCCCTTAAGATTCACCCCACATTCCATGTCTCCTGTATTAAGCCTGTATCCTCTCACCCCATATGTCCCCCGGATCCCCCACCACCTCCCCCCCCGCATTATTGACAACCACCCTGCATTTACTGTTAAAGAACTCTTGAACATTCGTAAGAGGGGCCGTGGGGTGCAATACTTGGTAGACTGGGAGGGCTATAGCCCTGAGGAGCGTTCCTGGGTCGCTCCCAGTCTCATTCTGGACAAATCATCGTGACCACCCTGATAAATTCCAAGGACCGCCAGGAGTCGGTCGTTAAGGGGGGGGTCCTGTCACGTTTCAGGTCTGTCTTGCCATGTTTTATGTTTATTCATGTTGTCTTAGTCACGTAGTGTCTTATCATGTATTATGTTAGTCTAGGTTCGTCATGTTGTTTAGTTATGTTTCGTTACGATTTATTTTCTTGTCATGTCTTGTTATGTTTCGTACGATTATATTACCTTGTTATGTTGAGTGGTTATCGTCTTAGTTTCGCTTTGTGTTATGTTTTGATTTATGTTTATTGTTACGTAACTGGTCGTTGTTTATGCATACACTTTTTCTCTCTCTCTTTTTCTGTCATTCCCTCCCTAATTGTTTCCATTTGTCTATTTACTAAAACTACTAACGCTAGATCAGGATTGGGTAGAAACTAACAAACTAATCATGTGTTCATGTTACCTTACGTTTCTCGTGCATGTCATTTACTAATTTACTAATGCTAGGGCAGGATAGGTTTATTACTAACGATTACTAATCACCTTGTTAAACTTGTCATCCATCGCACCAGTTTTCCATTTCCTTGCTACGCTCTAACTAATTGTCTACACCTGTCTACACCCGCATTTATAGCCCAGTCGCGCTACTGTTCACTGCGAAATTGTCTGCCTCTGTTTACCACGCAACTCTTGAGCATTTACTACCATTGATTACACGTTACGATCCAAGCCTGTTTACCGACCATTGATTATTGATTTCTGTTTTGTGACCATCGTTTGTTTTTTGACCACGTCCTCGCCTACCGTTTTTGTACTTTTGCTTCGCTGATTGTTTCATGGTTTCGACTCCCGCTTCGCCCACGACTACGCCTCTGCCTGCCGTCCGTCTGTTCATCTGCCCCGCTGACAGCTCTCCTGCTACCGAACCTCCCTGCATGTCTACCGACTACGAGTTTGCCTCTTCCCTCGGCACCGTGCTTTTTGTTTGTTTACTATTTGTTTGGCTGGATCTACGTGTATGGACTTTGCTTGTTTTGACTACGCTCCTGGGATTCGTCCCGAATAAAGCCCTGAGGGGTCTTTATATTACTATTGTTTCTGAGTTGTGCATTTTGGGTCCAACCCCCACGCACCCGTCTCACACAATCCCACAAACTTGAAAGATGTTACCAGCACACATCAATCCCATAGTCCCACACCCTTGAAAGATGTTACCAGCACACATCAATCCAATAATCCCACACCCCTGTGACCATTATCAGCACACATCAATCCCACAACCCCACACACTTGAGAGACACATAAATCCCATAATCCTACACACCAGCACACATCAATCCTATAATCTATTCTACTATTCTCCTGATGGGTAACATCAGAATGACTACATCTGACCTTTCCTTTGCAGAGCAGGAGGTTCATAGTGGAGACAGAGGGATGAAGAGGACAGAACAGAGATAAACTGTGGTAAACTGAGATTCCACCTACCAGCCGGTCAGCCATCTTGGAGAGCCAGTTGGAGTTGTAGAGGCGGAAGTTGTGGTCCTCAAAGTAGTTCCACACATAGAGACAAGGCTTCTCACCCAACATGGGGATGCAGTTGAAGGATCTGTCAGGCAATGTATCAGATAGTTGGATCAATGATTAACTCCCATGCTGGAATTCCCATGCAAAGCCCAACACCTGCAGTTCAAGCACTGAAATATATGAAACAAGTCTGAATTTAAAATTTACTTGTGATTACCATTGAATAATACATGGACCATAAGACAAGCAGGTATTTGTTCTTCAAATGTATGTGCTTTTATTAATATTATATATATATATATATATATATATATATATATATATATATATATATATGCGCTGGCATATATGAGAAAGGTCAAGACAGCTCTTTAAAACAGCTCTAAAACCGTGCGAGGCTGTGCATGGACACAGGTACACAGACGTGGGTGGGCTGTGTTACCTGTCGTACTCGGTGGCCTGTGGTCTCCTGGGTGTGGTCATAGACTTGTTCTGTGATCCCTGCACAGGAACATCTTCCCTCTCCAGCTCATCGTCCGATGCGTCCAACAGTGACTGCCTCTCTTCCGCCCGCTCCTCTCTGGCCCCACCCTTCTTTGGTTTCACCACAACATCGGCTGCCTTCCCATAATTCCCTGCACACACACACACACGTGAACCAGAAACATAGTTTGGTGCCTGCAACATTTACCACTGATTTAGTGAATGCACTACTTCTGCATGGGACTACATGTAAATGATGACAAAATCTGCACAATGACTCCAGTTAGACACTTTATGTGGATTTCTATGCACACATCGTTCATACCAATAGACAGCTCAAAAGTGACCAGTTTTGAGCCAATGGATGGGTCGATCATGGTCACTTCGAAGAGAGACGCAAAGAGCAAATACTCCTCCTTCTGGCCCAAGAAATTCTGCAAGAAAGGACAGAATCTCTGGAGATACATTCTAGTTATCTATCAAGGAAGAAACCAAAATGTACAGTGTAAATGAATGATAAAACTATGCAGAGTTTGAGAGGTGATTTGAAATTAGTGAGAGAGTAGGTTTGATAAAGCTATGTTGAATTGAGGTTGTGTGGTGAGTTGAAATGTTTAGTTCAACTCAAGATGTTTAGTTTGGCTAGGTAAGCAGTGTTTGGCTAGGTAAGCAGTTTGTTCTTACATTTGCGTGTTGCTGTATTACGATTATAAAAAAGAAAAAGAAAAAAACAACAACCCTGATGATCAAATAGGCCCTGGTCCTTATCTTTGTTGTGCAGGTAGCAGTTGAAATTGTATTTCTCTCTAGGGTCTTTCAGCGCACTTATCCCAGGTTATGGGTATGCACTTTGCACTTTGCACGTTAATGGCATTAATGTAATGTAATGTAATGAAATGAGTAAGCGAGTAGGTTTGATGAAGCTATGTTGAATGGAGGTTGTGTAGGAGAGTAGGTTTGATTGACAGGCTCAGGGTGGAGGTTGGGTGATATAGGAGAGTAGGTTTGATTGACAGGCTCAGGGTGGAGGTGGGGTGAGGCTGACCTCTGGGAGAGGGTGGACCTCCTCCACCTCTACAGTCACAGCACCCGGAACCTCCGAACTCGCGTCCTCTGTCTCCTCACTGGGCCCACTGTGACCTGGCTCTGCTGTATGTGTAAACACACACACACACACACACACACACATACACACACACACACACAGAGGCACAGGCACACACACACACACACACACACAAACACATATACAGGCACACACACACACACACACAAACACACATACAGACACACACACGCACACGCACACACACACAGACAAAAACAAATACAGACACACACACATACACACACACAAACACAAATACAGACACACACATACACACACACACACAAATACAAATACAGACACACACACACATACACATACACATACACATACACATACACATACACACACACACACAAACACAAATACAGACACACACACATACACACACACACAAACACACATATGGACACACATAAACAGAAACACACAAACACACACACACACACACACATACCCACACACACAGGCACACACAAACAGACATACAGACACACACAAATACACACACACACATAGAAACACACATACGGACACACACATAAACAGAAACGCACACAAACAGAAAATAACACTTGAAAAGTCTTGTTTTAAAATGCTTTCGCAGGACCAATGATGCCTGCTTTTGAAATGAATACAGAAATAACCAAACAATGTCGTGTGTTTTGAGATAATTAAACAAGTCAAGCTAACTTGACTGGCACCCGGAAGGTTGGTGGTTCAAGCCCCGCTGTAGCCATGGTAAGAATTGCTGTTGGACTCTTGAGCAAGCCCCTTAACCCCACATTGCTCCAGGGGGGATTGTTCCCTGCTTTGTCTTTGAATAAAAGTGTCAGCTAAATAGCAAATTATTAGGAGAGAACCGTTAGGGTGACTTGGATGACAGGGCACCTCCCTCCAGCCATCGTTCATCCCACCCCTCCGTCAGGCTCACCATCTCGGCCCTTCTTCTCCTTGGACTTCCGGCTCTTCTTCTTCAGGGAGAGCTTGCTGAGCGCTCCCTTGATGGCAGCTGAGGCTTTGTTCTCCACCGCGGCGGTGGGGGAGGTGTACACCTCCACGGCCAGAGAGAGCAAGATCCGGCCCCGGTAGAAGATCCCGGGGCCCAGGCCCTCATTCAGGTCGCGGTGCACGTCGTGGAGAGTCGAATTCCGCGGCGACCCGTACAGGTTGATCCAGGAGGGGCCGAATGTGGGGTGGAACCCTAGGGACAAGCAGAGAGCCACAGTAATGAACAGCAGCACAGAAACCTTGTCAGTGGTTAGCAGTTAGGAGTAGCACTAAAACATAATCTGTGATTAGTAATTCATAGTAACAGTGTAACCCTCTAATTTCTATTTACGAACATTGCTGATCAGGCTACAATATCACTATGAATTACTAATCACAGATTATGTTTTAATACCACTGCTAACTCCTGATCACAGACGAGGTTATTGAAACTCCATCAGTGATTTGTAATCAGTGGTAGTATTGAAACCCATAAGCGGTTGCAGTTACTTGCAGTAAAGGTTTACAAAAGGTATAAACTCTACCATTCCTGTTGGGGTCAGAGATCTGCTGCAGGTCCAGGAAATGTGTCACCAAGGCGATGTCTCCAAAGCTGGCATCGTCAAGGATCTGAACCTTGATCCGGCGCGTGAGAGGGGGAAACTGCTCAATGAAGGAGATCTGCTCGTTCCACTCGGGAGTGTTGGTGCTGTTCGCTACTGATGTCTCTCCCTGGAACAGGCAGCGGTCCCAGACTTAGCACAAATCGAGGGGTGGCTCGTGGTTCAAACATCAGTGACTGTGACTGATGCAGTTAATACAGTACAGCATGTAAGATGGATTACTGTGAGGAGGGTCCTTGGTCATTGTGACCATGTCCTCATGAGAACTGAGGAAGGGAAGGAAAACAGGGAATCCTGGGATTCCTTTAAAGATAAGAGCTGTAGAGAAACGTCCTGAAAGTTTTTGTGTGTGTGTGTGTTCACGCTTGTGTGTGTGAGTGTTTGCACTGGATTAACGAGATAAGGCAGAGGCAGTAGCTCAAACAAAGGGGCCACAACCCTGTAAACTAATACAACTGTACAAAGGTGTATGTTTACTCTGCGTGTGTGTACGTGCGTGAGTGTGGGTGTGTGTGAGTGTGTGTGTGTGTGTGTGTGTGAGTGGGTGTACATGCAATCCCGGAGGTCACGTGACGGTCAATACTAAACACTGTTCAGGAAACATACTGTAAGGAAAGCCCCTGAAGAATGTAGGAAATACAGCCGGTTTACAGGAACCTCACTAAACATTTCAATAGCATTGTGAGTCCGAAAGCACAAGGAGACCCCTTTCTCTCCAGGACTATCATTCCAAGCCAAGGAAAAAATATGTCCTATGGAGCCAAATAATACAAACTGGCCCCTCCTGAAATAGATCATACATCATAAAATGCCTCTGTATTGGTCATATTCAAGTTCCCTTCAAGAAAAGTGGCCAGTGAATACACGCCTTCCCTGAGCCACAGGTCGAATCTGAAACACAGAGCCCCCCCACCCCCATCCCACCCCCCCACCCTCCATACCTGCTGGCCGGCAAAGGTGACCTGCACGTAGGGGTCAATGAACACCTTCTTATCGCCCATCATCTTGGAGAAGCCGCCCAAGAAGCCCGCGTTCATACTGGGCAGGTCCTCAGCCTTGAACACCTTCACAAGGAACTTGGCCCAAGGTCTCTCCACCGGCATCCGCTTGGGAAGGAGCAGATTCCTGTGGGAAGAAGGGGAGGATTATCAGAGCAGGGCTCTACTTCTGCGCAGTCCAAACGAGGGTGAACAGACGTCCTGATTAAATCATGACAGTCACAATTTATGAGCACTTAGCAGTTTTCCATGTCATGTCAGGATGCAGCTTGTCCTGATAATTCAGGTGATGAACCCAAAGTTCCCCCCATTCCACTATCGCAATCCCCAATCCCATTACGTGGTTGTTCTCATTTTATTCCCTTCTCATTCGGTCATGCTAATGAAATCCATAAGGGCTGATAACAGTCAAGGTCAATGTTCATGGATTCCTTAAAGCACGGTGGCACAGGGATTAGCAGTGCTGTCTTGCAAGAAGGACATTTTGGGTTGGTATCCTGGCCGGCCCCCATCTCTGTGTTACATGTTCTTCCCATGTTCATGTGGGTTTGCTCTGGGTACTCTTGTTTCCTTTGGATTTAGTAGTTTCCGGTTTGAGCTGTCAATGAATTGACGTCACACCTTTGTCAAGTATTCAGCAATATGTTTGCTCGCTGTGTTACGGGACATGGGTAGTCAGATAAAATTAATGAAACATGTTGTTATATGTTTAGCTTACGAGAATGGGAAAATACATTTTTATGATATATTGAACAGATCTAGGCATATGCTAGTTTTGGGCACAGGTACCCTTTAAATGAGAATTTGTTCTCAATTAACCCCACTGGTTAAATATAGGTCTTTACTTATATGGAGCACAATCAAGTAAGGAAGTTACTGGGCTGTCCTGATTCATTCTACTAGTCGGGGGGCCGGAGGATGGGAGGACGTGGAGTGGGATTGAAACGTCAGACTCACTTTTCGATGTCGTCGTTCTGGCTGCCCACATTCGGGATGCTGGGGATGCCCATGGCATCACCCTTCATCACCACGCTGACCGTGCACTTCACATAACCTTTCACCCCTGACCGTGTGTCTTTGGGGTCTGTCAGGGGCGCCCACTTCTGATAGAACCGGTGATCTGCAGTAAGAGGCACAAGAAGCTGTCACATTTTCTGTCACATAGTCATACAAAAAGAAATATAGCTACATATATTATTCTACCTGCATTCAGCTCAACAGCAAAGCTCACACGATTGGCAGCTCTGCAGTTCCAAATAAATGCAATATTTATGAATATTTTGTATTCATAAATGTGTATCTTTTCAAATTGTATGCTATAGCATGCCAAGTATACAAAAATTGATTGACAAGATACTGAAGAACACAATCTTTTCACTATTATTTAGTTTTTCCATATTGTTCAGCTGTTTCCTGCTGGTGTTTACGGGCTCCGTGACACCAGATGTGAATGGAGAATCAGAGGAATTTTTTCAAATTGTATGCTAGAGCATGCCAAGTATACAAGAATTGATTGACAAGATACTGTAGAACAATTGCTTCCATTCCATATTGTTCAGGCGTTTCTTGCTGGTGTATTATGAGCTCTGTGACACCAGACGTGAATGGAGAATCAGAGGCATTCGGTGCAAGCTGAGGACGGAGCGTCTCCCTGGCTGTACCTGGCTGACTGTACACCGTGCTGATGTCAATCTTGAAGGTCCCGATCCGGGTCATCATGAACGCCAGCATCTTCTTATGGACAACCTGACAGGCAGAATAAAGCACCGCCATCTGAGGAGACGTCTTTTGTGACTTAAATGGCTCATTTAAAGGTCACAGGAATATTTGTTGTGGGGTATGAAAAATTTAAATTGGATTTTGTGTAATGGTTAAACAAAAACAAAAGACATGGTACATGACATGCAAAAATGCAAGCTGAATAGCACCTAAACCTAAACTAAAGACTTACGCACCTGACATTTCTTGTAAGAAAAATACGGTGGAATAAATAAGATTCCAGCTCTCTAGAGGTGAGATGGTCTGGTTCGAAGAAGAGGAAACTGAGGTCATAATTTGACTTTCATAGTTTCAAGCTCCATGAATGTCCTTTTAGGGGACATTATAGCTGGTCCATGAACAAAGCCCTGTGAAACCAGGGCTGTTGTACAGTAAATGCCACATGAAGGAGGCCTTCTGAAATGTTCCGCACCATGTCAAGGAAGTGGGAGGCACTTATTCAAGGAGATAGGTGAGTCAGTGAATTGTTCATAGTATCTTCATTTTATCTTTCATCTTTTAGGGCAGGCCAAACTCTTAAAATAAACATTGGCCGTCACTTGGCAAGCATTTGAAATCACTTCAGGACAACCTACCGTTATTTCAATAACTTTGTCAAACAGAACCGCCTGCGTCTCCTGGAACTCAAACATGAAGTTCTGAAATAATTAAAAAAGTTGTATTAAAGGTTTTTCATTTTCGAGCAGAGGTCAAAGCACAGGAGAGGACACAGCACTGCTAGCAGCCCCCGTGGGTTCCTAGGCTGAGGACAGGGTCTCACCTCATTGTAGAAGGGGCAGTTGGTGGATTTTTGTGTGGCCGTGTGCCTCTTCTCATCTCCCACGGTGATGTACACAGCGGGGTTGATGTTCACCCCTATCAGCTTCTGAGCCTCCACCACATTAATATTCACCTGAGGGAGAGAGGGAGGGAAGGAGAGAGGGAGAGAGGGAGGGGAGGAGAAAGGGAGAGAGGGAGGGAGGGGAGAGAGGGGGAGAGTGAAGAGAGGAGAAGGAAGGAGAGGGAAGAGAGGGAGGGAGGAGAGGAGGAGAGAGGGGGGAGAATAGGGAGGGAGGAGAGAAGAGAGGGAGGGGAGGGAGGAGAGAGGGAGGGAGGGAGGGAGAGAAGGAGGGAGGAGGGGAGTAGAGGAGGAGAGAGGGAGGGGAGGAGAGACGGAGGGAGGGAGTGAGACCCTGACAGCCAGTCGCTCCTCTGGGTAAAGCACCACAGAGCTTTGCGTTCCAACCTCAGGGCAAGCCTCACCTGGAAGGACTGCACCTTTGGCATGGAGGCCAGCTCGTAGTTAGACAGAGGCCTGCAGCGACTGTGGAGAACAGCACACAGGAAACTCAGCTCAGCAGCATTTTAACAACAAAATCCCTCACCTACGCAGGGCCTACACAGAACGCTGACCCTGCCCTGCTCTGTGGGGTTCTCACAGGTTTCACCATTCTCAGTTTCCGTACATAAGGTCGACTGGGGCTGCAGTCCTTACTAACCGAGACATTAGAATTATGACATTTCTGACAGTTAGAACCTACCCGTTTTACACAAAACTGTTTACACAAAAATACTGTTTAAAAGCATGAAAAAATGCACCATTTAAAAGGTTGTATCTGCCTGGTGCCCACTCACATTGGTATCAATCAACTTCACAGGCTCAACCCAAGACTAATACCAAGAGTAAACATTCAGAACTATTTATTGATTAGCCAATCAATCCAACAGGACACATCTGAGCAACAAGCAACACCTGTCAGTCACATGCTCCAATACTTCCTCTCACCTAAAAATTGGGTGGTCTGATAAAAAAGATATGTTCCATGTTGTTTAACAAATCTAGATAAAAATACCAGGAAATAAAAGCTGAAATTTGACCCCAAACTCAATTGCCTTCATTCAATTGCAAAAACAAAGGACTTGACCTTGCTGTGCCAATACTTTTTGAGGGGACCGTATAATTTGACATGTTATAATCACAGTTTTATTTCTCCCACTGCACAGCTCACCTGAGAATCGGAGTGAATGTGATGTTGGCGCACTCCATATCCTCCATGTCGTAATCATCATCATCATCATCGTCATACTCATCCTCATCCTCTGTTCCAGTTCGTATGAGACTGCGTCCGATCTTCCTGGTCTCTCGGTCCAAGCGCTCTGGTCGTACGTTCTGTTTGGAGCTGGAGGTCACAGAGCAGTGTCATCAGGTGCTGAAACCCATCTGGGTCACATTCATTATCTTTTTCTCCCCACACTATCCTCATCTGGGTCACATTCATTATCTTTCTCTCCCACACTATCCTCATCTGGGTCACATTCATTATCTTTCTCTCCCACACTAACCCCATCTGGGTCACATTCATTATCTTTCTCTCCCACACTAACCCCATCTGGGTCACATTCATTATCTTTCTCTCCCGCACTAACCCCATCTGGGTCACATTCATTATCTTTCTCTCCCACACTAACCCCATCTGGGTCACATTTATTATCTTTCTCTCCCACACTAACCCCATCTGGGTCACATTCATTATCATGATCTCCTATGAAATCCCAGCCATATTCATTTTGTTTTACACTGCTTAGAGCAGTCATGGGTCTCTCTTGGAAAGATGATCAATCAATCAAACCATCAATCAGCTTTTCCGCCACGATGTACTGAGTGAGTTCAAATATCGGACTTCCTCTTCCGTGGAAGTCACACCGAACATTTAAATACATTAAACATAAAATGCATGTACTGACAGTCCAATGTGAAAGTAAACCTCAGTGTCCTTTCATTATAGTAAAAAAACAAAAGAAGAAATGACTCACCCCGGTTCAGAGAAACCAGAATTCCTAATGACAAGTCCAGAGCTGGGAGTAAGAGAGGGGGGGGGGGGTTATGACTGCCACACCAGTACTAGCAAGGTGCTATATAAAACCAAACTATTATTGACATTATATCACCATTACCAATGTAAGAGCAAGAGTAAAGCCTGACAGGAGTACAGATCAGTATACCTAGATCTGAACTATAATCGCATTTACATATGTAAAGGCTAGTGTTCATGTGACAGGCTGTGTAAAGTAGATCTGGCCACCCAGCAATCTCACAGGTGCCGCTACTCACTCATCACTGTCCTCTATGTCCAGGAACTCCTCACCCTCCCAGCCCCCAGCCGCACCCTGCACCGGGTGATACCGCACGTCCAGCTCAATGTACATCTGACAACAAGAAGAGCACAGCCACTAACACACTCAGAAACATCTGCAGCACAGGGTTCTAGTGAATTCGTATTATGCGTCATATTTTGGATGCTGTAGAAGCCTTGAGTTCTGCTGAACCGCAGATACTGTTGACCTTGAGGGCTGGTGTGTGTTTGTGTCACAGCTGGTAATGTTCACATTCCCTTCAGCGCAACACTTTTAATCGAGGACTGTCACATGTTAATTTGTATTTACCTCGGTGCTATAGTTTACCTTATTGTAGTTTACCTTATTGACTCGGCCTATTTACCATGTGTACTTGATGTTCATGGCTGATTATTTATTGCTGAGAATTGCACAGTGCCTCATCCAACCTGTTCTGTGGTTGTTTCGAATGACCTTCGGTGCGCACTTATTGTAATTGCTTCGGATAAAAGCGTTTGCTGAATAAATGCAGTGTAATGCAAATGTAACATGGCCGAGGGTTGTCACATGGCTTACATCTGTCAGGCTGTAGTTACTGTCAGTCAGAGGCTCCCGCAGTAACAGTCTCCCAGATGACACCACATGCTGTAGACTAATGATCAGCCTCCCCAGGAGTCTGGCAGAAAGAACGAAGAGAAAACCAACATTGAAGCTTAGTTTATGAACCCCAGATAGCTCCTTGAAGCCTCGGAACAGAAACATTCCAACAATACCAATTATTATCAGTCAAATTGCAACGCAATAAATACAACCATTACGGAATGCCCTTCTGACTACAGAAAGATCATCATACCCCTCCAAAAGTGTCCAGACTGGGTTGATACACAAAATAATAATTCCCTAAAATGCCCTAAAAACTGAAAAACATTATTCATAACAAAAAAAATTTAAAATACTTTCTTCAGAGAAAGATGTCTCTGTGACAATACATTTTTCCTCCGGAGTCCACTTCCTACATAGAAGAGATCATTTCTGGACTAGATGAGGTGAGCCATTTCCATGCCCAGGGAAATGTGCTAGTAAGGACCTGAATGCTAGAACAGGAATACGACTTTACAAGCACACAGGGAGATAATTACAATGTCCTTTATGAACAACAATTCTACGGAAAGGTCAAGAACGCAGTAGTCCTCTTCAGGTAGGTAACGAGGGCACTCATTAGGAAGATATAAATTGTGCTCTTTATTTAAATTGTGGAACAGTAATGTAGATTATATGGTATCAAATTTGGACCTATTCTCTCTCAATGCATTCACTGTTAAGCCAGCCCTGATCCAGACTTTCCCTCTCCCTGACCAGAATCAAATTACTGCAATTCTCAGAAGCTAACCACACTACAATCACGAGGCCCAGAAAGCTGCTCAATATGAGAAAATTATACAGCTGGGCCCAAAGCAGCATAGAAGAGTTCCAGAAAGAAATTAGTGATCAGAAAACAAGATTTGGTCTTTCTAGACACCAAAATCAATTCACCGTAAAGGTCAGTTTGATGGTAAAAATTTCAATAATATTTCCGAGACTCTCGAGACATTCCAAAAAAGCCCATAAGCAATTGGTAGAAAGTGAGAGGTCAAATGGGCAGAAAGTGAGAAATCAATAAATACGAACCAAATTTGGAAGCAAAGTCATGAAATTAGCTAAATAAAAATGTTAAATAAGTTCAAATCCTAAGCCATTTAAAAAACCAAACCATTTAAATAACTAAAGAAACTGAAATAAACATATAACTACATTGCCCGCACATAAATAGTTAAATAAGACTAATCACAACAATGAAAGTGTCTGCAGCAGAATAGGCTTATAAAAATGAAAGGCTAACATAGTTGAACAGAGCAAACTTTGTGATTAAATATGACCATAGCCAGTTGTTCTCTGGGCCCAGATGTCCTTAAGTGTCCCCACATCTTTCCAAAAACATCTGCACATCTTTTTGTTCAGACAGATGAATGACCAGAAAATTTTCTATTAAAACCTATTGAAAAAATATTTTATGCACGTCTGAATATTCATTCTGCTATACGAACACAATGATAGTCCTAAACTGTCCTTCACCTGAATATGACACATTATATCTTGTTGGAAAGAGTAGGAAACCCCAAACAAGACAATTACCATCTTTTAAATTAGTTTGATACTGAAATGACCTATCAATGCATTTATGCAACAACAGTAAGTAGTTTAAGACAACATTTGCTTAGATATAATCCTGGGAAAAAAATTTTTTTCTCTAAAATGGCTGAAAGGATTATAACTTCAACGTTAGCCAGACAACAGTCGTACGTTCATAACCAATTTGAATATTTGGTTCCATAAATATGTCTGTATCAAATAATTTCCAAAACAACCTTATATTTCTATCCATCCATCCATCCATTATCTGAACCCGCTTATCCTGAACAGGGTCGCAGGGGGGCTGGAGCCTATCCCAGCATACATTGGGCGAAAGGCAGGAATACACCCTGGACAGGTCGCCAGTCCATCGCAGGGCACACACACCATTCACTCACACACTCATACCTACGGGCAATTTAGACTCTCCAATCAGCCTAACGTGCATGTCTTTGGACTGTGGGAGGAAACCGGAGTACCCGGAGGAAACCCACGCAGACACGGGGAGAACATGCAAACTCCGCACAGAGAGGCCCGGGCTGACGGGAATTCGAACCCAGGACCTCCTTGCTGTGAGGCGGCAGTGCTACCCACTGCGCCATCCGTGCCGCCACTTATATTTCTACCAAACCGGAAATATCTTGGCCGGACTTGCAATAACAGTGAGCTCAGAAAAAAAAACTATGTGTTTATCCATGCAACTTCTGAATTGTATATTTTTGTTTTTATATTGGAATGTGATTTTTTGACGTAGATAAATGGTATCAAGGATTGTTACAATTGTTAGACCTTGGGCCTGGCAGTAAACCATGAATAAATACATTTTTACATTTACTTGATCTCAGAATGGACATAATAGGGGACAGAACACAAATGTTACACACAAAATATTTTGAACATTCCTCTATTTATTAATTCATACTATGATTAATTATTGCAATTATAAGAGAGGAAGCACACAGGGATAGCATAATATGTTACTGAACAATTTGCCCTTCAAAACAGTAAGGTTTTGGGTTCACCCAGCAGATGGGACAAACACACAACTAAGAGCCTGCATGTGAAATTATGTATAAAAAAAAAAAAAGAAAATCATAAAGGTACCTAGGAACACCACAAATGCATGCAGAACAGAATTAGACCAATACATGTACATTGCCTATTAAAATACAAAAAAGCACAATCCAATTTTGCCAGCACATAAAATGCCAGTACAAAGGCGTGCTATACCAAGAGAAAGCACAGGATCAGAACAAAACTACAAATCTAATTAGAAACCAAACGACAACACAACTAAGAGATGTGCCATCCACATACCACACAGCATAGTGGTGCCACAGAGGATCAGTCCACATACATTATTATCAAAACCGCAGGTAATGAACAGGACAAGCTTTTATGGTTAACTTCCTTTCAGAAAAGAGATCCATGTAACCGACACAAGGCAAATGAGTGTTTCCAGCACTTACCTGTTGCTGAAGACTTTGCTGCAGTTGTAAATGCTGATGGACAGCATTTCATCCTTAATGACCTTCCCATAGTGCGGCCACCTGAAGTGCTGGGAACAGAGAGTGAAAGGGAACAGAAGGGTGACCGCTAGAGTTAGCAACAATGCTACACCTGGCTTACGTATAACTTCCCAGACCAACGAGTAACTAAACAAGCGCTGAATGTGAGTGTAATTCAGGTGTCAGTCCATTTTGAATAGTCTCTCACATTGACTCAAAGTCAATATGCGAGTCCACTATGTATTCCATGCTGCACCAGAGGATTCTGGAGCTGAACATGGGTGGCAGTGTAGAGTAATGGTTAAGCAGTTGGCCTTGGGTACGAATGCCAGGAAGGACACTTCTGTACTTAACCTACATTGCTTCAGTACAAGTAATTATATAAATTGACAATATGTTAATGGACAAGAAATTAACAGGTGGGGAACTAACTTTCTCATTATACATTCACTGAGCACTTTATTAGGTATTTTTTAGACTGTTGTAGCCTATCTACAGATTTGACGCAATGTGTGTATAGAGATGTTCTTCTTGTGTACAGAGATGTTCTTCTGTTGTAATGTGTGGTTAAATTCCAGAGAGATGGTAATATGTACAGAAGTGAGTAATAGGCATTGCTATGATTTATGCATTGCTAATAATTATTAGATAACACACTTTTTTTCTATAAACTATAAAAGCCATACAAATATTCACGCTTGTACACACTTCAAACTATTACTATCAGTAAAATGTGATATTTATTGGGAATATATGACATATATTTGTGTACGTATGGTTATGAAGAATTGGCTAAATTGGGAATTCTGATGTTTTGCTTGTCTTTAAGGATTAAGATGGCTTTAAACTCAGCAGCCAATGGTTGAAGACTCACCCTGTTAAAAGAGGAGAGGGAGGGGATGGAGTGAGCAGTAAAAATGAGTGTTTACTGTGAGGGAAGAGTGCCCCTGTGCCAGGAACACCAGTGACTCACACCTGAGTGGGTGCGTCTCAGGAACACACCTCACCTCCATTTCAAAACCAGGCACGTAAATGAATGGGAGTGTATTTTGGTTTTCATACTGCTTTCAGAGATCACTATCAGTACAGGAACACAGGAAACATTTATTTCACTGATGTGTATTGGCTCTGCATTTGTTTGTCTTTGTTTTTTTCTCTAGAATTGGCCATTTTGATTGGTATCCTTCAGGGTTGTAGGATTGTATCACAAACGTTAAGACATTCTCGTCTATTTCAGAACTGCCTTGAAGTACATAAAAAAAACCAAAAAAAACATCATATTTAAATCAAGGTTGTGTCAGACCTGCTCCTCAGATGTATTATTTCAAAATAACTGAATTATGAAATTCTAATTGAAAAATGCATGTAATTGGCAATACATCACCACACAAAAATACATACATATCAGTGAATATCCCTTTCAAAATGATTACTTTAAAAGCAGAAAAAAATAAATTTGCCAACAATGGCCAGAGGTGTAAACTCCAGGGGTCAGAAAGTAAAAACTCTAACCCATGTTTCTTCCAACCATGAACTCGTCCAGCTGATTTCATTCATTACTTCTACCTTCTGGCTGAAGAATTGGGACATGACTGGAAATCAAGGTGAGGGGAAGGAAGCTGGATTCTCCACCTCTTACAGTGGCAGTTTGTTTGGTCAAGTAGGAGCGTTCAGTTATTTGAATAAGCAAAAATTAGTACATTCATTTCCCATTCCTCAACGTGACTGAAAGCTCCTACTGAGATATAAAAACAGACGAGGGCGTGCCTCTGGCCTGGCGCTTCTTTTTCCACTGATATAAAGCCTGACTCAATCTGACCACACCTCCCAGTGATCTCAGGTCTCCCGGGAGACGCTGACGTCACATGCATCACAGCCTGTTGTGTGATTGACAGCAGGGTGCCTTCCTCATGCACACCACACACCAAGGAACCTCATTCCATCAGCCTCCCAGGATAGAGATAGAGATGGCACAAGCATCGGTCTTGGCCCAATGCATTTGAAAAAACAGTGCGGTAGATTATTTAGAAAGGTCATCAGAAAAAACGGGGTAGAATATTATATAAAGAGTGGTCTAAAATTCTAATAACCAGCATATTCCTTTATTGACTATTAAACTGGTAGAACTAACTTGTGAAATCAGCTGGCTGACTTTGTGAGTGGAAGAAACACATGGTAGGGCTTTTACATTCTGATTCCTGGACTTTCCACCTCTGTGATTAAATGGTTGTAGTATTACTTTCTCCACATTTCCACTAGAACTACCTCTATGTTGGATCTTACCACGGTCCCAGACCTGCTTACCTCATTAAAGATGGCCACATTTGAGCACTGCAGGATCCTGGATTTATGTGTGAAACCTGGAGTGGGAGTGATGGGGAAGGACACAATACAGCAATTTACACAACCCAGCACAGAACAGAGCCATATAATATGTAGCAAACAGTGTGAAACATGGCCACCATATATACACACAGCATTTGAAAACACACTGGGGGAATTGCAACAAACTTTAACCTCAGGTTGAAAACCACCTTTTACCACAGAATTGCACTGCAACTCGAAAAGTATCGTAAGAATAAATGCTCTTGTTTTTTGCAGTTCTGTGGTCTAGAGATTTACATCCGAGGCTTCTTCAGAACATAACAAAGGTTTGAAAACATTTCAGTCTTGAGGGTTGTGATCTATACCATACAGTACGTGGTAAGTGGTACGAAGCAAACATGAAAAGTTCCCATTCGTGGTAGTGGCAATGACAATTTGTTATTAGAAATCTGAATATTTATTACTATCTGTTATTACTGCAGAATAGTTTGTGTTCTTTCTGAATCTTTTCTTGGACCAGCTGGCATCTTTTTTAGTTCAGACTATCCACTCAGCGAGCACTCAGTCAGTGTATTTGCAAATGCAAATGCAAATATCTAACATCAAAAAGAAAATCTCAAACCCCAAAAAAGTCTGCCCAATTTAGGACATGCATATTTTACTTTAAGACCCTGAAAAAGGAAAAACATTGCAGACTACAGAAATTTTCAGTCCCATGAAAGTGGAGATCCATCTTAAAAATTTCAGTTGAAGCTATTACTTACCTCTGAAGGACAACTCTACTTTGCGATCATATTTTCCTGGCAGGTTGGTAATCTTCTTCAGGTTGACAGTGATGGACATGTTGATTTGTTGTTTCCAGGGTCTCACATCACAGACTTCCCATTGTGTCGGCCATGTCTTGAGAAAAGTGAGCTCCTTGTCACGGTTGGTATGTGCTGTTCCCTTGTGCAAACAGGCGGGAGCAGGAGGAGGGGCTGCACTTGCTACCTGAAGGAAAGTCAAATTTGCTGGACTGCAGAGTGTGTGCACCTGAGTCGCCTAGCCTGTTTAGCCTCTCTGAGATCAAGGAAGACTTCACATGTCACACACACGCACGCACACACACACAAACATACAGTGCCGCAAAAATGTATTTGCCCCCTTCCTGAGTTACTCTATTGTCGCATATTGTTCCACACTGAATGGTTTCACATCTTTTTCTAAATATTGTATCATTGATTTAATTAAAAAAGTTATCAAGCCTCCATGACACCCCCATGAAAAAGGAACTGCCCCATTACATTTGAACTTTAACTGGTTTCACCATATTTAATATATAGATAGATAGATAGATAGATAGATAGATAGATACTTTATTCATCCCAATGGAAATTTTAGGCATCCAGTAGCTTATATGTAGACACATATACACACATATCTCACACACATAAAGATCAAAATCACTCACAGAAAAGTAAGAAGTAAAGAGCATGTGAAGTGATTACAAAGGCCAAGTAGGGACTGGCCCTGTGATATATTGTCACTGAAGAGGAATTTTAACCCACTCTTCTCCTTTAATAAAGAGTAATTGGTAGGTTTTGGTGCATGATGAACTGCACTTTTCAGGTTCTGCCACAGAATCTCTCTCTTTCAGGACTCGAAAGATCACTTCTTTAATCAAATTATGTCAATTAGGGAACTCACCTTTGTGTTTTGGATTATTGTCTTGTACAAAACCCAATTATGTTTCAGCTTCAGCTCATGGACAGATGATCAATCATTCATCAATTTTCTGGTACAGAGAAGAATGGTTCTTTCATTAATGACAAGTTTCCCAGGTCCAAGTTTCCAAAGCATCCACACACCATCCCGCTAGCATCACCATGTTTGACTTTTGGTATGATGTTCTTACTGTGAAATGCTGTATTTGCCAGACATAATGGGTTACCATATCATCCAAAAAGTTCCACTTGTGACTCATCTGTCCATTTGACATTACCCCAAAAAGCTTGGGGGATCATTTATTGCAATTGTGATGAGCATTGATGTTCCTCTTGGTTAGCAGTGGTTTCCACCTTGCTACTCTCTCATGCATCCATCCCTTCTTTGCCTAATCTCTTTCTAATTGTAGAGCCATGAACACTGCTCTAGCTGAGGCTAGAGAGGCCTGCAGGTCTTTGAATGTTCTTCTGGGATCATGTGTGACTGCCTCGATTAGTGGAATTCTGGCGGACCAGCCACTCTTGGGAATATTCACTACTGTTTCAATTGTTCTCCATTTGGAGATAATGGCTCACACTGTGGTTTGGTAGAGTCCCAGATCCTTAGAAATGGCTATGTAACCCTTTGCTGACTTGCTCCACAGCAATGTTAAAAAACGAATATGAAATTATAGGAATTATATTGTTCAATTGCAGTTATTGCTGCAAAAGGTGGTGCAACCAATTAATATCTTGGTGAACAGAAGCAAACCTGAACTGTAAATGTTACAGAATTAAACATGCTAATTTTGAAGCAAGAATTTACATTTTACGGTTTATAAATGATAAAAAAGGAAAAAGGCCCTGTGCAAAAGTTTGGGAAGCCTTTTAGATTATTGTTACTTTTTTAAAAGATGATTACTAAGACCCAGACCCATGAGTTAGGTGAATATAATTACAGGGCTGAACTTTTTATTCTTCAGTAACTCCATTACTTCTAAAGTATCCAACTGCAGTGGCTGTTCTGTCTGGCGTTAACCATGGGTTCCTCTAAACCAGGGGTGGGAAATTCCGGTCCTGGAGGGCTGGTGTGTATGCAGGTTTTTGTTTCCACCAAATACACTGACTAAATGAACTAAATGACTGCATGCACTGGTTCACTTAAAGATTAGAGCACAGTAAAATGAGAGGGCCGCGGTGGCGCAACAGGCTAAGACGCAGCAGACTTGCGGTTGCAGTTCGCTGCAGTTGCACACCAGGGACCGCGATTCGATTCTCGATTCTCGGTCCTACCAAAAGTTGGTACGAAATCCAGAAATGGATACAGCCCTCTTTGCCCACCACTGCGCTAAACAGTTGTCCGAGGATGTCAGAATAAAGATGGTTAATTTCCACCAAAAATAAGGTGAAGGCTACAAAATAATTCTCAATGCTTTAAACTGCCTATTTCTACTGCCAGAAGCATTATTAGAAAATGGAAGAAAAATGGAACAGTTGAAGTCAAGGCAAAGTCTGGAAGAGTAGCAGGCACAGGTCTAGCCGTTCACAGGACAAAACATACAACAAAGTCCTACATGGCAGAGTTGCCAGAAAGAAGCCTTTTCAAAAGTGGCTGCAAGAAGCTGTAGTCATAATATAGGTGTTGCCCATCCTGACAGCAAATCGCCGTTGGTGGACTCTGGCAGTGAGGGAAGTTGCCAAGCTGATGGGAGACCATTCAGGCCTGGTTGGTATGGGGGACTTCTGATTCAGCAGTTACGCACCAGCAGGCCAAAATGGCTGCAGGTAGTGGAGTTCCAGAAGCAAAAGCCTGGGTGTTGGAGTTCGGAGAGGTCTTGGAGGACGGCCTTTCGGTAGCTTCAGGGTGGTTCTGGAAAACCATCCAGCACCTCAGGGGGGGAAGTGGGACATCCTTTAGGCTGGGGAATGGCGGTGAAAATCTGAGCGCAACTGGGGATGTCAGAAGGGGGGGATCAGAGCCCGTCTCTGTGGCATAAGTAACAGGGTGGTTAAAGTGCTCCGTAGTGGTAGAGCATCAGGGGTGGCTCTCACCCAAAATGTTGAATGTTGTCTGGATGTTGTTGGGGTGTTATGGTTGGCACAAATCTTTAATGTTGCAATGAGGTCAGGAACTTGGAATAAGAGGTTAGAAAACGGATGGAAAGAATGCATCTAGAGTTGCCGTGGTATGCAAAACACAGCAAGCCACACCCCTTCAAATAATTACATTGGAGAAAATACTCATCACATCATAATCAACACATAGAACCTCATCACACAATTGTACCATAAACAAGAAACACCATAAAAAATTTAAATAGAGGGTAAATTCTGCACATATAAAATAGCACATCAAACATGAATAGTGTGCTTATTTAGCCAGGTAAAGAACGCACAAACTTCAAAGCCAAGTTCTTGTTACAGGATTCTTTTATTTTTGCTTCAGCATATAAAAATTAAGCAATAGAAGCTATGTTTGTTAAACAGTGCATAAATGAATTTGGAAGTGCATAGAAACAGAAATTAAGGCAACAGTGTCTGCAACATTTGCAGCACGAGCAAGTAATAAACCATGGAGTGCAGATTATACATTCAGATGTTCAGTCAGAAAACCACACTCTGGTCCCAAAGCAAAAAAACAAAAAAAAAACAAACAAAGCACCTTCCATCAATATTAGTAAGAAAGGAAACAAACAGATGTTCAAACAGATTTATGGCAAATTACGCAGACACTGTTAGGCACATAAAGGTAATAAAATATAGGCCGAAGAGCTTTACACTATACTTTGTAATGCAAAAGAGAAAGTGCTAAATAGCCAGGTGAAGCAGCGGATAGGTGCTTATGGTACGTGTGGTCATTACAGCAAACATTCCAGCCAACCACTTCCAGCAAACCACTTCCTCAAGCCTGACATGTCGATTTGGCATTTAATATTTATTTTATAATATCTTGAACTTTTTAAGTGAACACAGGGAGCACATACTGGTTATAAAGTTCTCAAATTACACTAGAGGGGGGCATTGCCACCATGGAGGTACCTACAGGATATACCGATAGGGGATGCATCACATTCAGCATCATATTTAGATCTACAAAAGGCACAGAAGAGTTCAAGTATTTGAGCCAATTTCAAAAGACAACTTAATTTTGAACATATGACATGGATACCATTCATGCATGGTCCCCACCACTCAGTCAACGTTTATATTGCTTGCATATTTACAATTCTGAGCCTTACCCTTTGCTTTAAGTTTGGGTTTGAAGATAAAGAGAACACTCATTTGGCACCCAGAATTAAATTCAATGCAATTTAATTAAATGCAACATTTGCATGGCAAGAAAAGTCCCAATACAAGGACCTACCCCAATAAAAGTCATCAACTGAACAGGGTATGGAATCAGAGTGACCTTAATGACTTTTGGAAGTTTAGTAAAGTACCACCAAAGATGGTAATCTCAACTACCAGTTCCTATTCTCCCCTTTACCCTATTCCAATGACAAACTGCGAACCTAGTAAGGACTCAAAAGGTATGGAACAGCAGCTCATTGTAAGAAACCTTCCCACTGTAAAGACGGCGCTGAGGTGTGTCTCTATTGTTCTCTGGCACCACCTTTGACATAATGGACCAGGACAAAATTCAGTCCGATGGGAGGGTGCAGGCAAATGATTGTAAATCCAGCAAAGACTATCACACTGATGGCTACAGCCAAGCAAGCAGCAAGTTTGACTTTCCTTGACCATTGGTGTTCATCCACAAAAGCTCAACGTTTTGCCATGTCACCATACAGATTTGTTTCCGATTTGGCTATTTTACAAGTTTACTGTATACTATTGTAGTTAGTCTATGGTCGGTTGATGGTTACTGCTAGGGAAAATGGCATTAAGGTATCGGTTTATGATGACTTTAAATAAACTGAATACGGAATTTTGTAAAATTGGTGTATTTCAAGTCGCTATCAGAGTTCAGAAAATTTCAGCGTTCTGAACGCCATTCATTTCCGATGTGTGTTGGTTCTCAGAGGTTCTACTGTATTGTGAAAAATAATAGGTAAAAAGCACACTTGGCACAGTAAAAGGTTTGGCTGGGAATTCTGACCTTTACCAGGTTGAGCATCGATTCTGACATTGGCTTGAAATACCAGGATATAAAAGCCACTGATAAAGCTTTGATGTCAGAAATCCATTCCCCGTAATTATAAGCAAACGTACACACAGTATGATATCATTTCTAAGAAAAGAACATCAAAGCCCTTGAAAGCAGTTACGAACTAAAAATGATTTAAAGCAGCTTTGATTGGCTAAAGACTGGAAAGGTGTTCTGATTGTGAGGCACACATTTCTTGAGCACATCTCTGACCATCTGTGACTGAGGCATACATTATATTGTCACTGACTACCAGTGTTTTGAGAAATATATTTCACCACACAATCTTCAAAGAAATGCTTACCAAGAAATTGTGAAACTGAAAAATTACATCTGAAAAGGTAGGGCTATTATGCTGGCAAACAGTATAACAATGGCAGAGAGTACTTCACTATGCAAGGAACGTCACTTCGCCTTTCCGTCCAACCTCAAAGACCACTGGGTTCTACTGTGACAGTGCACTCTGCTAAATACTTCAAGGAATAACATATGCAAAGTATCCTAGACGTACAGCATATTTGTCTGCAATCATCTAGAACTATGAAAGGCCATGCATTGATAATGTTATTAAAAGGCAGCTCAATATATAAACAGCACACCAGGCTCAAAGGACCTATGGCTTAACTCTGAAGAGGATATTTGCATCCAGTTTTAGTCAGCTGTGCATATAACCTGCACGTGACTGAGAATGGGTCTTTTCCCTTTAACTCCTCACTTGCACCTGGCGTTAGCTCCTATTGGTTACATAAGGAGAAAGATACTCAGTGAAAATGTAAGAATGTGAAAAGTAAATAGAAAGTAATAACTAAATAATGAGTGGTAATGAGGCACTGCTGGGCTTCATCGTAACAGCTGAAGGTCGAGGTTTGCTACTGGTGGTCCCGAGTGCTGTGTGGCAGCGCCCCCGTGTGGCCGGGAGGCCTCCGGACAGGGGCCCTCTCACTGAGACACAGGGGCCGGCGGGTTTACTGGGCCCAGTTTGTGCATCTTGAAGTAGGAGACCAGCTGACTGGGAACCTCGGCCAGAACGGTCTGAGCAAGCGCCTCTTTGGGAGCCTGAGGAGGGAGGGAGGGAGGGAGAGAAAGAAAGGAAGAGGGAGAAAGAGACAAGAGAAAAGGAGGGGGGGGAAGAGATGGTAATAGCAGGGGAGAGGAAGAGGGAGAGAGGAATAACACATTATGTCACTGACCACAGCCATTAAAAGGCAGGTTCAAGTCACATTCTTAGCTCTTTAAGTAAATTACATACAGATAGTTGCAACCTCGCATTGTGATTGGCTGAGACACATTCGAAGGAGTGACATTATCATTACATTTACATTATTGGCATTTGGCAGACGCTCTTATCCAGAGCGACATACAGTTGATTAGACTAAGCAGGAGACAATCCTCCCCTTGAGCAATGCATTCCTAACTTGGCAAAACCAAAAAGAAAATGTTTACATTCTGTGGCATTTGCAGGCACAAGGCTGCTGCAAATGCACAGCAGTGACAATATTTCATGGTAGGTCACTCCTCATATATTCCTGGATTATATAATTACATTATATAATATAATAAATAATGAATAAATAATTATTACATTCTTTTGGAGATATTTATTTTGGAGACGCTTTTATCCAAGTTGATTGGAGCAATGCAGGGTTAAAGGTCTTGCTCAAGGGCTATATGCTGCCCCATATGCAAGCGGGTATAATTAAAATATCCTGTAGAAACAATTAAGGAATCAGCACAGTGTTTGGGTGCGTGCGTTGGGTTCAGCTACAGTGTTTGGGAGCGTGCGTTGGGTTCAGCTACAGTTTTGGAGCGTGCACTGGGTTCAGGTACAGTGTTTGGGTGCGTGCGTTGGGTTCTGCAGTGTTTGGGAGCGTGCGTTGGGTTCAGCTACTACAGTGTTTGGGTGCGTGCATCGGGTTCAGCTACTACAGTGTTTGGGTGCGTGCGTCGGGTTCAGCTACAGTGTTTGGGAGCGTGCGTCGGGTTCAGCTACAGTGTTTGGGAGCGTGCGTTGGGTTCAGCTACAGTTTTGGAGCGTGCACTGGGTTCAGGTACAGTGTTTGGGTGCGTGCGCTGGGTTCTGCAGTGTTTGGGAGCGTGTGCTGGGTTCAGCTACAGTGTTTGGGTGCGGGGACAGAGCCGCACCTTGACGAAGTCCCTGAAAGGCACGAACTGCACGATGTCGCGTGCCACCGGCTCCCCGGTCAGGGACTTGAGCACGCCGTTGTCCCCGTCCAGGACCTCCATGGCCTTGAAGTCGGCCTCGCCCACGCCCACGATGATGATGGACATGGGCAGCTTGGAGCTCTCCACGATGGCCTGGCGCGTCTGGTCCATGTCCGTGATCTCACCGTCCGTGATGATCAGCAGCACAAAGTATTGCTGGAGGGAGAGGAAAGAGCCAAAACGTCATCACATGACTGGAGAGTACGCATATTATATTATGAGCCTAAGCTGTGCTTGTATCAGATGTGTGCTGTGAGAGTCCTGAGCTAACAGAATGGGCTTAGCTATATAGCATTTTCCTGAGGAAGGTTCAGTGTTTTCCTGTAAGGACAGGAGTGTGTGTGTGTGTGGGAAAGGGTGTGTCTGTGTGCGTGCGTGTGTGTGTGTGTGTGTGTGAGTGAGTGTGAGAGTGTGTGTGAGTGTGAGTGAGTGTGAGTGTGTGTGTGTGTGAATGTGTGAGTGTGAGTGAGTGAGTGTGTGTGCGTGAGTGTGTGTGTGTGTGTGTGCGTGCGTGTGTGTGTGTATGTGTGTGAGTGTGTGTGAGTGTGTATGTGTGTGAGTGTGTGAGTGTGTGCGTGTAGGTGTGTGCGTGTAGGTGTGTGCGTGTAGGTGTGTGTGAGTGCGTATGTGTGTGAGTGTGTATGTGTGTGAGTGTGTATGTATGTGAGTGTGTATGTGTGTGTGTATGTGTGTGAGTGTGTATGTGTGTGAGTGTGTATGTGTGTGTGTGAGTGTGTATGTGTGTGAGTGTGTATGTGTGTGAGTGTGTGTGCGTGTAGGTGTGTGTGGGTGTAGGTGTGTGTGGGTGTAGGTGTGTGTGAGTGTGTATGTGTGTGAGTGTGTGTGCGTGTAGGTGTGTGTGGGTGTAGGTGTGTGTGAGTGCGTGTAGGTGTGTGTGGGTGTAGGTGTGTGTGAGTGCGTGTGAGTGTGTGTGTGTGTGTGTGTGTGTGCGTGCGTGTGTATGTGTGTGAGTGTGTATGTGTGTATGTGTGTGAGTGTAGGTGTGTGTGCGTGTGTCTGTGGAACAGGACTCACCGCGGCGGTCCCCTGCTGGGCAGCAGCTGAGGCGATGCGGCCCACGTGGTTGATGATGGGGGAGAAGTTTGTGGGGCCGTAGAGCCGGACCTGGGGCAGGGCCGTGCGATAGGCCTCCACAATGCCCTGCACCCCTGGGGACACACGCACACGCACACCGTTCCTTTAACCTCCAGCCACCTCTGCCACCTGTCCTCACATATACTGCTGCAGTGCGGGGTCACAAAGCCTCTTCCTGCAGTAATGCTAGGGTCTTTCAGCGCACTTATCCCTGGCTGCACTTTGTTGTACGTCGCTCTGGATAAGAGCGTCTGCCAAATGCCATTAATGTAATGTAATGGAGTCTTTAGGCATGTGGGTATTATTATTACCTATGAGGGTAGTTAAATCAAGCCCAAACGCTACCGTAGGTGACATGAGGCTCTGTACTGTTAAGAATTTGCAGAGACACTGTAGCATGTTGGGCAGTCAAATCTCCAAGCAAGCGTCTTTGTGGGTTTCTCAGCAGAAGATGAAGAACTAAATGCACAATGAGATTGCGTCACACCTTGCATGTACAGGCAGACACTGTTCAAGCAGTGACCCGACAAGCTCTGATCTGTCAGAGTGAGCAGCATGCAGACACTAGACCAGTGCACCCTACTAGCATACACACAAAAAGGTGAGAGCACATTCATAACCGACGACCGAATTTCAAAATTTAATTACCTTGGCAGTAGGGACTGCTAGGGTTGAAGTTCAAAGCAAATTCATGCGACACCTGCAAGTCCAGAGGGGGAAGATGAGCATTCGAAATATTGAACCTTCCTCTCGCATGTGAAAACATACGGACTTGCTTTAATCTCTAACCTTAAAGTCTGGAGGTATTTGAGCCCCGAATCCAAAGGCTGGGAAAAGTTTATCACTGAAAAAGAAAGCGAAAGAACTCGATTAGCTTAATAAGCGAGGGAACTGTGAGCTCAGGGCTCATAATGCAGGCGTTCCCACATAAAAGGATTAGCGCAGTGTTTCTCAACACCAGTCCTTGCCAGAAGGTTTTTGTTGTAACCAGGAACTCACACAACTGATGGAAAAAAACAAGGGCATTATGGTTGGTTTGATTGGTTTTGTCATTAAATCAGGTGCGAGTTCCTGGTTACAAGTAAACAAAGACCTTCTGGCCAAGGACTAGAGTTGAGAAACACTAGATTAGCACATTCCAAACTCCAGTCCTGGAGGGCCGCAGTGTCTGCAAGTTTTTCGTGTGTTTCAGCGAGAGAGATACATTTCATAATGTGAGTCTTTCATTAGCTAAAGAGCCCACACATCTTGTTCTCAAGGCCTTAATTGGCTGCTGATTAAAAGGAAACTACAGATACCAGCAGACACTGCGACCCTCCAGGACTGGAGTTTGACACCCCTGGTCTAGGAGTATGAAAAGCCAGCGACGCAACAAAATGGAGGGCAGCAACCGAGACTCACCTGTCGTAGTCCTGCACCACCTGCCCTACTGACCAGATGGCAGAGAGGTACTGGTTCAGCCCGTCTGGGCTCAGATAGTGCAGAGACTGGGGAGAGCGGGGATCCCCGTTTGAGCCTGTGAAGTCAATCCCCACCTGAGAAACCACACACTCTCATTAACATACGCCTAAAGAAAATAAATACATTAAAACACTTAGACAGTACATATTTATTTACTTAGGTTTGAACAGCTTTCTACAGCCAGTAGGGAGAAGTATCAATGGTGAAAAGGTCAACTCAATTATTACAACTTAAAACACATGAGCAAGGCATTTGTTATTTCAAAGTTAAAAATGGCTTCATAAATACGTAATTTCCACTAAGGGAATAATTTTTTAAATGCAAGATGCTTTTTTAAGTATCTCACAATTCTAGATGGAAGGTTTTTAACCTTTGAAATAAGAGAACCCTAGTAATGCCTGCTAAACACACCGTCATCTTACTCTTTACATGCAGACTTACTGTGAAATTGATCTGGCACCCGCCCATCACGTAATCCAGGAAGGTAAACTGCTGTGAAACCTGGGAGTGAAAGCAGGAAGGGGAGGAGCAGAGCATTACATTACATTACATGGCATTTAGCAGACGCTCTTATCCAGAGCAACGTACAATGAAGTGCAAATCAAACACAAGTATGAGTGCTAAGAGGACCTGAGAGGACAGTACAGTTCCGAGTCCTAGTGTAAACATACAGATAATCAGAACCCTTGAAGAGTACAATCAACTTCCAAACTAGCATACCACAGTTGGCAGCTAGAATACCCTGAATACAACAATACAACAGCCAATAAAAAACAACAATATCTATACAAGTAACAATATCTACACAATCTATACATAAGTGCCATTACAGGGGCACGTGAGCAGCAGGTCTGCAGGAAACGTCCTCACAATCCTAACGTCCCCACACGCCTGCAGAAAGTCCAGTCTCTCTGAGGACCAGCAATGCCGCTAGCCGCAGGTAGGGGGAGCTGAACACTAACCCCTGTCTGAAGCCCTCCTCTGAAACACCTTCTGCTCGGAATAATATTCCTGATACTGCTACCATTACTGCTGCTGATACAATATGCCGCTAACAGGCCGGAGAATACTGCCATAAGTAACACGAGAAGTTACAGGAAAGCTTGCAACAATTACAGGAGAGGGATAACTTCCCGAGAACCAGTGTGTTGCTCTATTAGCGGATAGGAGGATGTTCACGCAGCTAAAATTTGAGGAACCCGGGCAACTGCAAACATATCATTCATATGTTTAATACTCTACACTAAACCATTATGAAACAAGTAATATGACGAAACGGAATATTATGAAACGTAGGTTTCTGAGGAATGCACCCTCTACTGCCGTGCCTGTCAGAGGGAGATTTGCTTTGCCCTTTGTGAAAGACCGATGCGAAGATTCCTACCTTACAGGACTTTATCTTGACCACCCCAGAGTTTTTGTAACTCTTCTTCTTCTGCTTCTTTTGTGGATGAATACAGTCAAATTCCACCTGGGAGCACAAGGCAGGGAAATCTCAATCTCAAGCACAGACTCAATCAACAGGCATGGAAACTGTATGATAACAGCACAACAGCAGCTCTCAGGAAATACAAATCATTTCAGAATTCATTTCTCAGGATGATTAGCCGATAATCTATTTGGGCCGTTATGAAAGTTCAGTCATCCGTTAGCCTCGCATGTGATCAATGGAGTAATGGCACATGACCAGCCATTTATTTTCCAAATAAATATGGCCAAAAGGCAAGCCCATCTTATGGAAAACAGCTCCATGCCATGGATGAATGTAACTGGATGCAATGGTCAATGGCACTCAAAGCAAGCATGGTATTTAAAGGACAACTAAGCTACTTTAATTATTTTTGCTTTAAAGAGCATTTTTCAAGTTATCACAAGAAAACTACAAAGAAGCACCTGTAAAAGCTAGTGAGCTAGGCAGGCATTGCCTCTGGTTCCGTAGCTTTTGGTTACACATAAAATGTAACGCCAATAGTGTCTAATGTTGGGTAGGACCTGAAGAAGACAAACTTGACTTCTTTACCAATAAACTGAAAGACTGCACTGGGTTTGCCTAAAGTAAAAGCAGCTTGTGACCGAGAGAATAACATGGAACAGTAAACACAGCAGGACAGCATTCTCATACAGTACACAGACAGGAGGAGGAGGAGGACAAAGTTGGTCTCACCGGTGAGCCGTGGCTGGCTTTCTGCAGCTCAGACATGTTAGTTTCGAAAATACCAATAAGGTCATGAGAACCATCGCTATCATAGTCAGAGCAATGGACCTGGGGGAAGAGCAGAAGGCAGAGACAGAGAGAGAGAGAGAGAGAGAGAGGAGGGGGGTTTAAAGAGGGAGAATCGAGGAGGGTCGGCCGTTCCCACTCACCGAGTGGTGTCCCGCCTCCAACAGCTGTGTGGTGGTGCAAGTAAACTCCCCTATCATATCAGAACTGGTGTCTTCATCCTTATCGTAACATGTAACCTGCCCGTGAGAGACACACAGCGGTCAGCCCCAGGGCGTGGTGCGAAAGGGAACTGATCCTTTTTCGCTTTTTCCCCTTCTCACCGAAATAAACCAGGTCGGACAAAGTCAACTTCCTCTCGAAGGAAGGCCATGCAAATGTCTCCGCCCCGGTTAAGTTAAACAGGACGTGGCGTGAAACCTGTTCTGTGAGGTCAGGCTGAGGAGAGCTGAGGTTCTTACCTTGATGGGCTTGTTCATGTCACTATTGCAGAATGTTTGAAGAGCGACCGTGAACTTTTTCCAGGAAGGGTTTAGATTATTTTTTATCACCTACCAAAGCAAAATATGTACATGACAATGTTAGGTAACGGAATTTTAAACAGAAAAATGTAACAAAGGCTTTAACACAGCTGCAGTTTTAAAAAAGATATATTTCTATGGCTTTTAAGGATTTTTTCCCACAAGACAGTGGTTTATATGTGCAATTCTCTTTAGCTTGTGCTAAACACTTAAATATGGCCTGCAGGCGCTTAGGAATGGCACAGTTATATTATCATTACTTGTTTTTTCAGTATTGTACACAGGCGTGTAATAATTGTTAGGCAGGGCACAATAAGAACAAATATGGACTGAAATTCATAGAGGAAGCAGGGCATGAATAAATATGAATATGAATACTGTACTTCTGTTCTGTGGACCAGCTGCCATTTACCATCGTCCCCTTGCTTAAAGAACTCCAGGAACGGATCGGACTTCCCAAACGTGTCCTACAGACATGAAATAAGGCACTGAACAGCTTACACAAAACAGAGAGCTCACAAATAAAGCCAACACCGTCAATAACAACACTCAAACAGAATTAAAGATGTAAACGCAATGTTTACAGTTCCTTATCTTTGAGGAATTTGAATACATTCACTATTGCGCTATTCAAATGTACTCAAACTTTCAGTTGAGATAACCGGCAGTGCGCAACGGGCACATAAGGCACCTCCTTACCTTCTTATCAAGGTTTCGCGCTTCAACCTCCATCGTGACAGCCCTGTTGTCCTTTATCTCCTCAGCGACAATCTGCAAAACACACAGACCCAACGCTTCAACGATCAACAGACAAGTGAGGGAAATACTAGCCTTCACACACCACATACAACTTCAACATATTATTCACGTTACATTCACAAATTTAGCATGCACCCTTATCTGGAGCAACTTACATAAGTGTGTACAAAATGTTTCGGGAAAAAGAGCTGATGCCTAGTACAAACCTGCATGCCGGTTTTTGCTTCCACCAAATTAAATAACGAAATGAAGTAACAGGCTGTATACCCAAACATTGGTTCACTCATTGATTAGATTAGAGCAACACAGGGAGACAAGAGCAGTCTTTGTTCTTCATCCTCGCAGGGATGATAGTCTGCACAAGGATAGGAATAGGATGGTTCAGCGGGTCAGGAGGTGTCAGGAGGTGAGAGAGTGGTGAGTGGAAGGCGCCAGAAAGCGCACAGCAAGGGGAATGTAGCAACTTCGCTAGTTGGAAAGAGGTCGTGAAAGTTGTGATGGAAAATGACCAACATGCTGGATGTGGTTTGAGCGAGTTCAGAAGGGAGAGGAAAGGCAAAGGAGAGGAAATAGTGGTCAGAGATGCATTCTGTTCTGTGCAAGATGAAATGGAGCTCTCTTTATCGCAAATTCTAGGTCATGACGGCCGCCAGTCTTGTGCGTTGTGTAGGATATGATGTATAAAGGGGAAAATCCAGTCAACTGAAGAATGGAGAGTTTGATACTGAAGTCACCAAGCAATAATATTGAGGTGGCCATCTTCAAAGAGAGAGAGAGAGAAAGATGGAGAGCTGATGAAGCCATTAAGGAAGCCTCCGAGATGCAATTCTGCACTGAGCGGATCGGTGATGGCCACTACACGGCACTTCAAGGATGATGCGTTGGCCTGGGAGAGAGGAAGCGTCGAGCACTGCCAAGACTTGTGCCTGTGCTGCCCCGTCCCACCTCAGGGGTCAGGGGGCCAGAGAGCTGGAAGGATCAATGGCAGCCACAGACTGACACCAAGGCAGATTGGCAGTTCTAGGTCATCCTTATCTAATGTGGAATGCCACTATGTTTTTGTTTTTTTGTAGAATGAGTTTGGAAGGTTTCTGAATAATTCATGAGCGTGTGTAGAGTTATGGAAGGGGGTCCATTTTTTGTTTTCTTTTGTTTTTATAGGACGAGTTGGGAAAAATCATGAATCATTTACAGCGGCCCTGTCGCAGCTTATCTTGAGAGATGTTTAAAACAAATCAGCCGGTTGCCAACACTATTGCCAGTCTTTGCAGCACCTTTTGCAAGGATTCCTCGTCAGAAAATTTCAGTCAAGAACAAATACACGTCTGACAATTAAATTCTCAATTCCTAATCTCCTCATCCCACACACTCCCTCATGAATTGTCCATGAACCTTCCAAAGTCATCCGAAAAAATACTCCCTCTTTAAATCCCTGTGCAGTTAAATGCCTCCAATAATAAGGAAAATGTTCATTTTACAGCTTCTTACTCACAGGAAGCCATATACGAGTGTTCAGTGGAATATATGAGGCAGACACCATTGTCCAACACTGACTTTCCCACTGAATACCTGAGCACTGCGGTCAGTGATAAAAATGTTAAATATATACCAGGAGGAAAGGTTCAAGTCCTCCGTTTATTGGTTTTGTAGCCGAATACCCAAGACATTTTAGACATACCGCCAAAAACAGCAATATGCCGTCAAGCAGGAATGATCAATTCACGGTCCTTGAGTG
The DNA here is from genome assembly GCF_963514075.1 of Conger conger. Lineage (NCBI taxonomy): Eukaryota > Metazoa > Chordata > Actinopteri > Anguilliformes > Congridae > Conger > Conger conger. The sequence continues at coordinate 34,961,786 of NC_083773.1, forward strand.
CAAGAACTGCTGGCTTCCCACACTCACTTTTAAGTCAGGTGTGAAGACAGCCTGACCAATCAGTAGCACTTATTATTCTGTACATTAACGAGGAGAAAAGAAAACAAGGGCTTTAGATTTGAGGGCCACAGCTGATGATACCTGTCTTAAAGATTTTTGTGTTAAAACATTGTTACAAGACTATTGTAAATCCCTTCTGATCATTGAAAAAGCCTCAGAGACATGTTGACTCACCCTCTGCCTGTGTTTATAGTCCTTAAATTTTGGTTTCAAAATATAAAGTTGACGGCCCAACAGTCTGTACCAAAACATTTATTAAATGTACAATAATTCAAGATCATTGGTAGAAAAATAGTTCTAATTGCCACAGCCAATGGTGTTTCAACGTCAGCGCGTTTACAAAGAAGGGGGAGGGATAAACAGTGTTGTGGTTTGAGCGTGTTTGTTGCTGCTATTCCTCTCTTGACCATTCGAAGTCTGAAATTACCCATTGTACCTTTAAAGTCGAAAGGGGCAATGAGATGCTTTTTATTGCACAATGCATAGGTTTAGACACTGCTGGGTCAAAAGAGCGAAAACTGTACTATTGACAAAAGATAACGGATTGTCTTTGTCGCGCAAAGTTTGTATATTGCACAAAAAGGTTTTCTTCCAGCATTCCTAATCATTTACGAAGGAGAATTCTTACTTGGAAAGAATTGACAGCATGTGAGATGGTGAGCAGGGTAGCGCATTTTACTCACTGTGATCGTGCCTTTGCCAGCAGGTTTTCCTTTCTTGAGCTGTAACGGCCTAGTAATCTTCTTACTGGAAACAACCTGGCAGGTCAGAACAAGTCGTTTAGCACACACTATTAAAAACTGGAACCAGTATCTGCGCACTCTGGTTTTATCAGGAGTAGAATTAGAAATGTATATTAAAAAAAACAAGAGAATTTAAATGAAGACCACAGTCACCAAAGTGGGAGCCAAGGCATGTTCAATTTAGAAAAAGTGAAATTACAATGAAAACGGTAAGCTTCATCATGACCGTACAAGATATGCATCTGTGTGCGATGGGAACTGCATTTCAGACCTTGATGCAGCTCTGCTAGTCTCACCTGCCCCAGAGAGCACTCGAAGCCCCCCAGGAAGTCGTCATCACCGAGGTCGACAGACTTGTTGTCGATATCATAGACGCCAAACTTCAGTTTCTGCACCTTCTCAAAGTAGTAATCCACAGAAAGCTTCTTTGAAAACTCAGGGTCCTGGCAGTTGTTGATTCTCTCAGTGCGGCACAACTAGGGGAACACAGGAACAATAAGGACTGGAGTATTGGCACGGGGTGCAGGAGACAAGCTTTTTAGGCATGCACATCAAGGACCAACTCCTAAACATTCCTGAAATGTCTTCAGAGACCACTTGAATTACTTAAATTCAGTAACTGGCATAGTGTCAACACCACCTCATTCTCAACGAGAACCTATTCAGGAGGACAGAACTGGTCTGAGCTTACCTCGGTCCATTTGCCATCTCCGGTGCTTTGGAGCAGAACGCACAGTGGGTCCGACTTTGAACCCACATCTTTATCAATGAGACTGTTGCAAGAGACGGAGAGCTCGACTTTGGTCACACACTGAGCAGCCATCTGAAAAAACAAATAAACAAACAACAAAAATACAGATTAATTAGCAAAGTTAGATATTAGACTTTATGTTTTCGTTTCTTATTTATTTCACGGACCAAGCACAGCGTTAAGTTGTAAAACACAATTCACTGTCCGAGATGAAGGCATTTATACAGAGCCCATTGAACACGGAAGATAGCTGCCAGGCATGAGCAAGTTGATTTCCTAACAAGGTAGAGCTATCTAGCTGAACAAGTGGCAAGTGTAGCGCACAATAGGTTCACAAATATCCATTAAAGTAACTGCATCAACATAAATAAGTATACGCTCCGCAAATTCTTGAAATAACGTATTGTGTAATCTGAAGATGCGGATATCAACGTTCACCGCCCTTCCCGTCGCCCGCTGTGTGAATGAAGAAATCAATTGCAGAATGCCAAACCCACCTAACGTTAATTGACCATTACATTTTAGGAAGTAGTAGTTTCGACGACCTAGCTCACTGTAAACGAACCATTTTACCATCTTGCGGTTTTACCTCTTCGACATTTTAAATGCAATGCTAATAGTGTTAAACTAAGAATGTTAATCAACAAAGATGAATTCACGACATTAAGTTCATTGTGATATACCAAACGGTATTAACGAATTAAAGTAGTGTAACTTCACTTCCGTTACTCAAGTATTAAGATAAAGAAACTAGCACGCTAAATTGGCGAGAAATTGACTTAAAGTACTAGCTTGCTAACGATTTCAATCTTCAGAATCACTGACAGGATTCAGACCGCACAGCTGCATCCATTAGCTGGATGCAACCCTCCATTTTGATGAAGCCAGTAAACACGCTGAATAAAAGCATGGCTTCCCAGTAGTAAAACTTTAGCTATAAACACAATCCAGCTAACTCAGTACGTTACTTGACCACTTGAGTAAACCAAGGCCTGCGAGAAAATACTTAAAGTTAAAGATCAGCGAAAAATCAGCGAAGTTCCGGTGAATGTTCCGGTAGATTGTGAATTAAATAACGTTACATTACTCGTAACAACTATTAGCATAATAATACCTTTCAATCAAATATTAGAAAAAAACAGGATTTTCCAGAAACGAGAAAGTGGTCCGCTTTACAGCACTGCACTGTCGCTGGTGTCTGTTCGTTAGAAAGGTGTGGCAGCTGACCCACCCGTCACAGTAGGCGCTTCGCTATTGGTTACAATGCTAGCCCAAAAACATTTCTATAGGACAGTTTGTAATGTCAATCATAGCATAATCCCACATTGTAGGAAGAAAGGACCGTAGGATGAATATAACATTGCCTGTTGTTGCAATTGTATTGCAAACGATGAATGGACGAAGAAATCTCCCATATCCTTGGGTAGGCTGCTAAATGGAGTGTACTCGCTGGTATTCCGCGTCGAAACAAAGTAAAATTAGCTATCAACTAACCGATTCGAAAGAATGCCGAAGTACAGTAAAAATACCCATACGTCTAGGGAATAATAGCGACAGCTGGAAGAGTGGGTCATAATGTGGCAAATATGCTCTAGTATCAATATCACACAGACAGCACACGAAAACGTTACAAAAGCTACTCGATTTTCAGGTATGTTATGTAGCTAGCGCTAGCAACGTACAACAATGAAGACAAACGCACATTGCAGTTTACGGGAGTGAAAAGGCATGCATGCCAACAAGAATGACGATGCAATGAGTCAATTCTCCAGCGAATAATCTGTATTACCAGTCATCTAAGGGCCTACATGATAGAAAACACATGTGCAGTTAATCATTCCACCAATTCCTGTAGCAATAGGCTACCGTATGTGATAAACTTGAACAACAATTCTAATAACTGGTTAATACCCGATTTCGCTTTTGCAGCTACTCTGCACCGGTATGTTCCTGATGCAGACTGACATTGAATACAAGGAATTCGATTACTACCGTAATCAACACAATGGTATTTATCCGCATTTGCAATCGTAGTGTTATTGCTTTGTGCAATATATTCCAGAAGCGAGCTTTCAATTTGCAGTGAGGATTAAAAGGATAACATGTTAATGCTTTCACACATCTCTTCTGCATACCACGGTTTAAGAAGTTTGAACAAGTATTACTTCGTGCTCGTTGCTACATCACACCATAGGCTGAAAACGGTAAAGTACCGTAGTACCAATAGATAACCACAGAATAACTCGCATGTAAAAAATATATACCAAAGCACAGACCGCAAAGACTATACAATTTCGTGATTGGAGTGTTCCCTCTCACAAGCCTCGCCAACTGCTGCTGTGCACATTCGTTTCAAAACGGTTCCTGGGACACTGCACATTCAACCAAACTCCTCCTTCACACAGCACGTCCAAAACTACTGTCTGCAGGCCCCCATAACTGGTCCAAGGTATGCATTTGCCATTTATTTCCCCTTTAACGTGTTCACTGCCCATGTCACTGATTCAGGAACTGAAGTTTTTCTTTTCTCACACCTTGCCTATGGTGACATATGGCCCTTAAGTGATGGAGATGGAATGACCCCCCCTTAACTGTGAGAACTCACTTCTCCCTGGCCTCAAGACTCACCTTGTAAAATTGTATAAACGTTCCTGCAAGGTGTCCTTAAACTGCTTTAGGGACAAACTGATACACTAACACAGCATTTTAGAAAATTTAAGAACTGGTTGACCTGCATTGTTGCATAAGCTATATACATAAAACTACAGCAAGATGTGCCCTATGTTTTGGTCACTGGAATTATTTATATGGCAATACAAACTAAAATATTTCAACAGTATTCAAATAGTAATACATTGGAGGATTGAACGATATGTTAAATACTTACAAACGCTTCTGACACCATGCCAGCTTTACAACAGCATGCATCACAGCATTTGGGGGATTGAAGTATAAATTAAGAAAATAAACGTGCAACTCCAAAGTATCTTTTACAGTGACATTATGCTTATTCGGCTTACTTGGCTGTGGCTGGAACATTTCCTATGGCCCTGCAGTGAACACTCATAGAAATTGTGGCATAGCTTCCTACATCAGCATTACTACATACTGTAGGTCCTTTGGGTGGAACAGCTTATAATGCTTGTACAGGTTGCTCTTACACCCTGAATGTCAAGAAACCTCCCACTGGAAAGGCAGCAGGTTGTCAGAAACTTTTATAAGCATCTAATATATTACACATAGTACACAAATCACTTCTTGGTCAGTTAAAACACAAAATATTAATACTGAAATCCTGTTTTTTAAATGGAAACCATTTATTAAGAATGCATTAAGAAAATAGGACTCATTTCCTTGAGAGTTCTGCAGTTTAAAAAACACCCAACAAAACCAACACTGCAACAAGGAAAAGGCCAAATGTAAATGAACAGAAATGTGGATCTTTAGCTGTTGCCAATGAAAGAACATTTCAATGTATACATTTATAATGCTTGAACTACTGTCCAACACATGTCACTGAATGCTCAGGCCTTAATGCGCTGCAGGGCATCAAAAACAAAACAATGACACAAAAGGCCTTTAGGCAATAATTAGACCAAGAGCCAACAAATCATAGCACTTTTGAAGTAATTAAAGCGTATGCATTTTGAATGAAAAAAACTTCCAAATACACAACCCACTGTGACAGTCCTGACTCTGTACATTATGCACTGAAGTAAAAAAATAAAGATAAAAGACTTACCTTAAAAGACATCACTTTAACAGGAAAGCAAACAGTGGTTTGTAGGCTCCCATGTCAACAGGCAATGCAATGACTTTATTAATAGCAGTTACCACAATCAAGTGCAATGCTCAATGAGATCAACCGTCACGAAAGAAGCGAAACAAAACAACCAAGATAAAACCGCAGCCACAGTATCTGCAGCGGAATAAAAAGCAAATGAGTGCTTCACCATTTCACTACTGCGGGTCAGGATATAGGCTCAAACATTTAGGCAAAAATATGTACAGTACGCCAGCAGTAGTAGGCCAACAGAAATGTCATGGACAATTGACAACAACCTCAGTGATCCTTGCTCGGACATCCAATCCAATTTATTCAAATCAATCCAGAGGTGTCACTGTTCATTAGGAACCTGCAGGATAAAATGCATTTTAATTCAAGCGTTTGGAGTGTTCTTTGCACAATGTAATGTCTTTAGCACACACCGCTCTGTGCTAAAGTTAATGGTAGAGAATAAATATGGTGAAAATTCAGGCACTCCAGAAGCACACCAAAAAAAACTGAGGCCAGTCTAATAATGTATTTGCCTGTGATCGAAACATTCCAATTTAAAGGGCTGGATCCCAAGAAGACTTCCCTCATTCATGTCATGCAATATAAATTTAGAATGTATAAATCCCCCCTGCTCCAACGGTAAATCGATTATGGCACAATCTTTTTTGTGAACACAACCAACTGCTCTCGGTTAATCACTAGCAAACTTTTTAATCCATTCTTTCCTCCAAAGGGAGACATTATCATTTCAGATTTCCACCCTAAGCTATAGGCTATTGAAAACAACCTTTATGTACACTTCACACACTGTGACCCAAAGCAACTAGCTATAACATTCACAATTTGCCTCCCTGCGAAGTAGACAGTCCACTTCGCAATTTAATCTGAAATCATTCTCCCCAGCAATCTCACTGGCTACTTAAATATGTCAGAAATGTTAATTAACGGTTAGACTTTGGATTCCAAAATGTAAATCGAGTTTACAGCAGCTTTGGATCCAATCTCTTATTGTAATATGCAGGTAAACTGTCAGCCAACTCTGTGTTCTGCTAGGTTCTGTCAACAGCACAAATTGCATCTTTAAACAAAGCAAACTCCCAGAAGGAATATGCTTGCCTTCCGATTCCAGTAATTCAACTCCCTTGCGGTCTACTATGAGCAAACACTGCTTTCACAGCTCATAAGCGGGTGTTTAGATCTCTCCCAAGTTCAGTCCATTTTCACATCATGCATTTCAGTCATTTGGCAAATAATTGTTCTCCTTAATTGCATTTGTTTAGACAGCAAGTGAGCACTCTAAAAGAGTGTTTAATGGATTTCTGAATCTAATAGTTTCATGCTTCGCCTTTTCACTCATTAAAAGTTATTTCCGGGGAAACTGGGTGATGTACAACTCAATTGTATGCATAAACGACGAGGATATAATTTGTGTTGTGCACAGACCTTCTATCTGAATTATCAGGAGCAGCATAAAAACGGCCCTGTTTCCATTTATCAATGAGCATTAGCATTTCAGGCTTTTAACTATTTTTTATTTTAATATGTTGAGTTATTTTGGATGAGAATTAGACAATTGATTGCAATATAATTGATTGGTGTGATGAAGGACAATTTGGATATTTACAGATGATCTGCTGGCTATGCAAAAGCAAGCAGTCAGGGTTTTTCTTTATTTATTATCTTATATTAGAAACATTAGAAATGGTTGTCTCTCTTTGTCTCAAGTGACAGGAATGACTCAGAAATAGGAGGTACAAGGTTTATGCACAACACCGACACTACATATATGGGCCCGTACATATACAGTATACCTATGCATATATCAATGTGACATTTCTAGTAATGCAGCTTTTTGTGGGTGATAAACTGGAGAATTTAAGCAGCCGAGTAAATAGGGGGAGGAGGGTGGACTTGGACTGAGTATAGTATCTGCACCCCAACTACTATGATTTTTTATTTTTTGTTGCCTTCAGCAGTCTAGTAATTCATCTTGCCCATTTAACTGCAAATGTACTCACCAACTGCTCAATGATCACAATTACACAAATGTACAATCAGAATAAAACATGTTCTTGATTCTCGGTAGCGTTCGGTTGCATCATACTTTCACATCTGGTGCATGTATGGGAGACCACATGGAAACCTTGATGCCGACATTTTATTGTTCCTTCCAAAACTATGTAAAACAACACATAATGAAACGCACAAGAGAAACATACAATGTCTTGTTGATTCATTATTTTAGGAATGCCGTTTTATTGACAAAATATGTAAGCTGAACAGTATATACAACTGCAAAATAAAAAAAAAAGCTGGAACGTCACAAAGTCCAAATAAATGAAACATTACAATTGATCTGGATCAACACTACAAAACAGGCCAAATAGCAACCATATCTTAGCAAAACATGACGCATTTTCTGAAGAGACTGTAGTTGGAAAGAGCTTGCAAATACATAATGTGTTAGGCTGCTGCAGCTTCAACAACCTGAGCAGTCTTCTGCTTGATATTGAGAGGAAAGACAGAGAGCACAGAGGTACAGTTGACATCGGCCTTGTGAATCGCAGAAATTTGCATTTCAAAACATTTCTCATACAAGGCAGCATCCGCATTGACATGGCATTTTATTAAGGGAAAGGAAAACAGCATGGACCAAAAACAAAGCAGATGGATGCATTGACCCCCAACATTATGAATGCACACACCAAGAACAGCAGCACTTGGCGAATTTGCGTAATGTACTATAAACCACGGGTGAAGGCAGTATAAACTGAAATCTACAGCAGAAATACAAATACACAGAAACGTCAGAGCATTTGAAAACAGTATCACATGCTTCCCGATAAAAGAAAAAACGTCAGCACAGCTATTACACAGGCAGAATGCACACCTCTGCCACAACCACGCATTCCATTTCCTGGTCTTCACACATGTACAAAACAGCTTCAGCTCTTTACATGATTGGAATCAAGCAAGCTGCCACTCTTTGCTACAAGGAAACCCACACATACCACTGTACTAATCATACCATGCTCTTAAATGAATGCAGTGCCTCATTCCCTTCTCCCCTAATCTACAAACAGCTCGATTACTTTGGTAGGGGGGGGAACTAAATTCATACTACCAATTGGTGTTAGAAAAATGAACATTCTTCCTTCAATGTTAATTTTTCACCTTGGTGTCATTAAAAACATTCAGTACAAGGCAGCACTTATGTTTCACAGGTTTCACTAAGAAGAAACATTGCATGTTGCACCTATCCTAATGTTATTTTTACTTTTCTGGATCCAATTGGCCTGTCATTTAAATCCAGGACTGCAGACATTGCCTCATCGTGCGATTCAAAAGCCACCATTGCCTCCCCAGTGGGCATGCCTTTCTCGCTGTACTGCAGGCAAACAGAACCGGGCAGGACCTGATAACCATAGAAGAAGTCGAGTATTTCGTCTACTGTGACGGTGAACGGCATGTTCTGTATCTTCACTATGGTCGGCCGTGGGTTGCCAGGGCCTCCGCTAATGCCAGACGGCCCTCTCAGGGTGTCGGAGGCGGGGCCGAAACCGGGCTGTGCAGCGCCCGATCGACCCTGCCCCCCTCCCCGGCTCGGGAGGCCGCTGCTCTTTCGGGGCCCGTTGTCGAAAGGCGGGAGTCCCCTCAGGCTCTCCGGCGGACCCCCGACAAACCCGGGAGGACCGTTGTTACTGCCGGGTCCGGGGCGGAACCCCGGGGGCTCCAGCACCGGAGCCGGCAAATGACCGCCCACCATGGGCGGGGGAACGTTCATCGGAACGTCTCCCAGCGCCCCTCCTATCGGGGGCAGGGGAGGAGGGGGACCGCCCAGCCCGTTACCCGGGGGGCTGAACGGGGTAACGAAAGGAGGGCCGTTATTTAAGCTGCCTACGCTGTTTCTGAGGAAGCTGTACTCGTCTCCGGCCATGGCCGGGTAACTGTGCGGCTGAGAGTGGCCTTGGCCATGTACGCTGCCTTGGCCCTTCTGGCCTCTCTTCGCCTGGGGCGGTGGGTTCCTCTCTATGTCTTTCATCTGATCGAACGGAATCAAGTGCACGAAAGCATCTCTCCCGTTCAGTTTCTGCCTGTGCAACCTCTCCGCTTTCATCGCCTCCTCCTCTGATCTGAACTGCACCACAGCCTGCCCTAGACCATTACCGTTGCCGTCGACAAGAACCTTCAGGCTCTCCTCAAACATCTGGATGCCCTCCAGAAACAGACGGACATCTTTCTTGGACACATTGTATGGAATATTTGAAATGTGCGCGCAGGTCCTGGCATTCTTTCCACCACCTTCTATGGAGCTGCCTTTCTGGTCGCCTGGCTGCGAACCCTGCATCCTTTTCCGAATAACATCGATCTTCTCAAACATGCCTTTCTTGGTGATGGGGTGGACCTGTATGAACCGACTACCCATGTACTGCATGTGGCAGCCCAGGGCAACTTTGTAGTCCATTTCGTTCCTAAACTCAACAAAGCCTTCTCCTGTCGCTCTACCATTTGGTCCATATGCTATATAAATGCTGTCCTCAACAATATCCAGGTTCTTAAAAAATTCAAAAATCTGTTTGTTTTCTGCTTCATAGGGCAGTCCTTTCAAATAAACACAGTACTCCTGTTTATGAGGGGAACGGGACCTGGCCCTTTCACGTCCGGAGGGAGACTCTGAACTTGAGCCCCCACGCCGGTGGTGGTCTTGATCAGGGTCGCTGCCGTGTTTAGATGATCCTTGACCTCCAATCATGCCGCTCCCTGCACTGGCCGTTATCCATTGCCTCTCCGTTGCTGGGATCATCTCTACGTACCTCTGGCCCATCATACCGGCACCTCTTTTGAGAGCTTCAAAACTGTCCTGGGGCCCAAAGAACTTAACCAGTGCCCTGCCACTGGTCCTACCCAGGTGGTCCCGAAGAAAGCGGACGGAATCCACCCCCAACCCCTGGAAAAATTCTCTCACATCCATCTCATTCGCTGAAAAAGGCAGGCCCTGGAGTTGAATGAACAGGTCATCTGGATTCATCACAGCTGGCTTCATGTGGGGCTGGAGATTCATTGGACCAAGAGGGTTCATTGGACCGAGGAACATATGGTTTGGGTTTCCCATTGATAAGGGTGGCCCTGAGCCAGCAAGGCCCCCGGCAACAGGACCTACTGGGGGCGGGACCCCTGGGTTAAACGGGGGCAGAGCAGACATGTGGGGCATGTGTGTCATGGGGGGTACAGGGGGCACGGGAGTTAAAGGCGAGACAGTGGGCACTGGAGGCAGAGCGGATACAGGTGGGGGAACTGGCATGGGTGGGATATTGGGCATCGGGGGCATTGGAGACTGCATGGTGGGCAGAGGGGGGATGGGGGGAGGGACAGAGTTCAATGCGGACATTGCGGTGGTCATGGTGGATCCCATGGTAAGGTTAGGGCTGCTGAAGTTGTTGGTAAAGCTTGGGAGCATGTTCCCAATGCCGGGTGTTGCAAAGGTGGATATGCTTTTACTGCTGATGGGCTCGTGCGCAGGGGCAGTTGTGGCAACCGTGGTTGGCGTCGGGCTGCTGAAGCCTTGCATCGTGGTCGGTAAGTTCCCCCTCCCACCCCCGCCCGAACTAGTCGGAGGCCCCGGCCTACCACCATTCCCCGCAGGGCCCTCAAGGTTGCCGGTTTCGAAACGCCTGCGGCTAAGCTCAATCATATTCTGCATTTCAGTCTTGCTACTCAGCAAAAGAGATACTTTAGACCCCTTGATGGTCCCCCCAGTACGCATCATGCCAAGCCTTGCATCTTCATCTGTGGCGAAAACAATAAAAGCCTCACCATGTTCACCCCCTACAATATGCACACCACCATCCGGGATGGTCAATCCAGAGAAGAAATGGCGTATGTCCATGGTCCCCGCCACAATGGGGAGACCCTGCAAGCGGATGACCACAGCCATGCTGAGGCGTACCAACACACACCTGCAGGTAAAAGAAGGTAACGTCTGGGTCAGACGACAGGTTGCAACAAAAACACAAAACACAGAAACATTAAACCACCCCAGACACAACATCTGGCAGGTAGCAAAACAAAAGTGCAAGAGTCCAACAAAATACCCTGTTCAATTAAATCTCAGCAGCCCTTGATCATGTAGAGAAACTGAAAAAACAGGCTTCTACCACAACACACACACACATAATATCTTTATACCTTATAATATTTTACAAAATGTATTTGTTGCCAACTCTCAGGAAAGGGTTTAGATGTCCAAGTTAAAACACATTATTGCTATAAAAACAGCCTACTTCTCTGATGGAATATTCTGTCAAACACTTCTACATGATACTCTTACTGTAGTTTAAGATACAATTGTTGGCAAACTGTTTATGTGTGATATTTTGTGACATTAAATGCATTAATCTCACATTGCGAAATCATGGTCAAAAATGGTATTTCAAATCTAGGCAAGCCCAATGCTTCATATAGAACTGGAGCTAGTGCTGAATTATAACGGTATGTTACTGCTGAGACATCTATTCGTCCACCCATCTGTTACCCAACCCGCTTATTCCAGGTCACAGTCTACATAAAACCAGCAAAATCCCCAGAACATATATTTTTTTAGCATTTTTCCTTTAAAATATTTCCCCCCCAAAAATCAGCTGAACCTACCCCAGTTATAAATTAGCACGCAAATATATGCTACAGCAACATGACCGTACTGTGTAACGTGCTATATTTAAATAAGACTCGCAGGATAAGGAAAAACCAAGGCGTTCAGAAACACATTTTCAGTTTCCGTTAAAAGCTAATCTTCGTTCACGTTTTTTCGTTCTTTGTTTCAGCTTTTGCCTCAAATGTTCAAGCTCCTAAAGCAAATGGGATACAATTTACTACACAGCCGGAACTTCATTTTCAAAGTATCAATGTCCCAGAAATGCCAAGCGTTGCATTTTGGGGTTATTGCCAACACAATACCCTTTCACATTCCCAATTTTAAAAATGCTTTTCTCCTACACTGACAATTCAAAAAATGCTACCTTTGTTTCATTACATTTCATTAAGTTTCCCCGTACTCAAAGGGGTGGCTGTTCAAACTAAAAATCTCAGTCATTCAATACCAAAGAATAAGACACAGAGTTAAGGCATTTAAGCCTGTTCCAGAATGAAAGCACTACCTAGAGCCTGCACCCTGTGAAATGGCAATTACAGTGCGTTTACTCCCAGGGATGAAACAGCAGGAGCCACACCCAACATAGTGTGGAATGCACAACTGCAGAACATTTTTACTACCTGTTGGCTGTACAAGACTATCGAGGCCAATAACCAATAACTTTGATAACGATCAAACTTTTTTAAAATGTATTTCTTTCTCTTTTTAAAAAAAAATTATTATTGGTTCTTTGCACCTATGCCCTTGCGCTCAGAGGACAAGACAACCAAAACTGAATCACTGAGCCATTTAAGGACGTTAAGGATTTTATTAAACATGTGGGGTAATTTGACCCATCCTAGCTACTTGGGTGCAGTGGGCAGCTCAGGACCTGGGAACCAACTCCTTTTCTGAAGGCAGTGCCTTGGTCATGGGCAATGGCAGGAATATATTTACGACGGGTATAATCAGGAGACCAGATAAACAAAGACAATTTTGGCCCAGTCAAAACTGAGGGATATCTCATCTGAAACCACTACAACTGACTGTACCATGTAATACTGTATCATGGCAGTAATATTCAACTCCAATTCCTACAAGCCTGGTTTCACCCTCTAGTGGATATGGAAGTAATTACTCTGATAGATTACTGCTATATTACGCACTGCATTCTGTACGCAACACTGGATCACAATGCCGTTTTCTTGTTTGCCTGTAACTTGCATATCTGAACATTTCCCCTCCCAAAACAGTTTGATGGCTGAAATGAACTCAAATAAAACATTACAGCTGTGCTCACACTCCCATACAGCCCAAGATGCATGCTCAAAGGTGCAAATCACATGCACCCCTCAATTTGGAACAGGACATAAAATGGCCACCAGCTTTCACCTCCCAGAGTGTTTGACAGAGGTCAGCATATCATTCAAAAAGTAGTCACAGAAAACTATACAACAAGCCCTGCACTATCCAATGATCTGGTTAACTAAACAAGCTAAATATACAGAATGACAAAATATCTCATATTTATTCTTTTTCAACTGTGGTGGTTTTTTAAGTACCACTCTGAGTTAACCCACATAATATTATATTTGTCCAGAGTAAAGGCCCACAATTAAAAAGCACCTCCCACAATGCGCAAAGGTGAGAAGGTGTTTGTAATGGAGCCATTTCATTAGGCCAATCAGAGGAATATCAATAGATCAAAATGTGTTCACATTTTATGAAATTGGTTTTAGAAGACCAGACCAGGGATCCTAAACTCCAACCATGGAGGGCTGCAGTGCCCCTTGGTTTTTAATACATTTCAGCAAACACTTAACACAAGTGGCTAAAGTGTCCGTACACACAAATTAGCTATTGAAAGAAAACAGAGCAGGCTTCTATGACTGGAATTTGAAATGGACCTATTCCCTGACATATTGCACTTTCAAAAGGATTACACCAACCCCTGACATTGCAACTGCATTGTCCAACTGACCCTGCTTTCAAGAGATGTATTCCTGACTTGGCGAAACCTACATCACAACCTCGGCCATCCGACTCATTCAAGATCACTTGCTTTATCGTCAGACAATTTAAAGTCGGGAGGTGACTGATTATGTGCCTTCTGTGTGGCTGTGTGTCAGCTCCTGTAGGGCCATTTACCTGGAAGCAATCAATAAGCTAGATACAGCAAGAAATGTTGGGTTATTTCAGAGGGTTTAGAATGCAAATACCACAGGGTACTGAATGCTGTAGTACGGGTTTTTGAAGAACATCAGTGGGTTTTAAAATTCCAGCTGTGGTTCACTCAAATGCTTTACTGTATGAAAGTTCATGCAGAACACGCAAGAGCCAGTATACCACAACTCAGCCAATTTGTGTTGCATCTAGAATTCCGGTTTCCCCGAATGAATCATCCAACATAAGGCAGTAATATGGAACTTGTGCAGACTGCAAATCCGACACCACTAGGAAGCAGGGTGAGAAAGAATTGGCAGGAAGCACAGGACTACAAGTGCAGCTTTTCAGGTACAGCACATTCAGTGCTTATGACAACCTAAGTGCATGAATTCCCAACAGGCTTGACATGTAAAGGCTATTCTAGAAGATTCCTTAAAAGAAAACTAGCATGCAAGGAAAGGGAATGACTACTTTACTAGTACCGGGCAGGGGTGGGTTTTTAACTAGGAAATTACTTCAGATATGATGACAAAAATGGGATAGACCAAAACTGCTCTAAATGAGGATCTAAATCTGAGGGAGTGGCTTCAGTGAGTAACTGTAGACCATTTCATAAACGCTTACCTGTAACAATAAGTGGTGCTTCGTTATAAGTTGCTCAGGGTACCCAAGCCAATCCTGACGGCAAGCAATTAAAACCAACTCTAGACTGTAACAAAAGAATAAATGAAGCAAACATATGAATGCAAGCAGCAGGCAGACAGAAATAGACCCAGTGTGCAGCTTGTAAACGACAAACCATTCTCTGAAAATCAGCCCAAGCACATTTTTGCAGCAGCAAACATAAGGCACGGAAATGCAATACATTAGCATTGCCAAAGGAATCAGTCGAAACTTCAGAATGGCTGGTCGGCAGAGGCCAAAAAACGGGCATGGTAATTCAAATTCAAAACAGAGAGCATGCACCATGGACACATTTAAGTCATCATTTTTCACAGTCGAGGTATCAAGTCTTGGAAAAGCATTTGATAAATCAAAAAACCCAAAACAGCAAAAGAAAGATAACATGCTCTTCAAGACCTTGTGCGGTAAGAGTCATTTCACAGCGACACAGCAGGGATACATACAACACACAGACACGCATACACACACACTTAGTTGCATCTTTGCATGAACAACGGTGCATGACATTTGCAATAGATGTATAAATCAAGGGCAAGCTTTGCATTACTTATGAGAGGAAAATTTAGAATGATGTCATCCCCACGTTGATGTTAACGTTTCTTCACTTTATCAAAACTCAGTACTAATGCCAGAGGGCAAAACAATAGGTTGGACAGGCCTTCACCTCCCACTACTGCATACAATGGAATTTAAAGGAGGAACAATTGTGCAGATGACATCACACACCTGTGATTCCCACAGTAAAAAGTCAGTCAAACGTCAGTGTCATTTTCTTCCTTTATGCTGCTGTATGACAGAAAACCTTTAAACAACATTCCATACCATGAAAATCACTGCATAGGGACTTCAACCTGTTGGAATTAAAATTTCACCTAAGTATCTAATAAAGTAGCAGTCCACTTTTAAGAGGTATGATTCAGAAAACCAGATGTTTCATGCATATGGCTTTTTGAACATGGTCTTTTTGTCACACAACAAACACTCAACATTTGAGAATTTCTAATGATGTCTGCTGAATAAAGGTTAGCGCAAGCCTTTAAAAAATAAAATAATAATAAAAAATAAAATAAAAATTAACCCATTCAGGTCAGTCTAAATGTAAGGATGTACAGCCCCATGGAGGCTCATCATGCGTTTGCAGTGTGAGTTAGACAACTAGAAAATGGATCCTACAGAGCAGGGCATGTGAAACAGCACTCATAAAAATATTTTCTCAAATAAAATGGCTGAGAAAACATGTTGAAGATCTTAGAAGTAGCTATCCAGTCCGATGCCTCAGAATGAAGCACTTTTTCCACCACACAAAGTTCAACTTCAACCCAGCTTCCACCAAGGAAAGGCAGGGCTCAAAATTATCTTTCACAATGGCCTGTTTAACACAGAACATGACAACAGCAAGATACTAATATAAATCTGACAATGGGACAGCAACCCATACCAGGACTTCAACAGCACAATAGTAAAAAATAATTCCAAGTGCAAGAGACAAGCAGTCATTTCGAGTAACATACAAGAAGTACACACAACCTAGTCAAATCCACATCCCAGCAATCACATAATTTCCATGTTTGGTACAAAAACGAACGAGCAGCTTCAGCTTAGGGATCAGGCAAGTTATAAGTCCAGACTCAGCACAGCAGCGTTCTTACGTTGGTCATTCGAGAACGTTCAACGTCTCGTTTCCACCAACTCCCCGCACCGAAGACAATGCCCAAACCAGCGTCTGCAGCGCATCCTCCAAAATCCAACGCATTAAAACCCGTCAGATCTTCAAACAAAATTACAGGTTTCACCAGCAGCATTTCCAAGCGGAAATGCCCAAGTTATTGTGCATGGAATCTTACACAGGTCATCCACATAAACCAGTCGCCTCTGCATCAGCAGCAACATTCACTACAGCACAGCAAATACGTTAGCCATAGGTTCCATCTACACTCACGAGGGACTAATGGTAGCTGGCTATGTAGACTCACGCTTCTGAACCAGACTAAAACTGCAGTCCAAAATGAACCCGAATACCGTAACAAACAGCAAAATGTATCGTGGTTATTTGGAGAGAACAAGATACACATCATACAAGGACAGCTTATTTTATTTTTCATCTAACCAAATAAGACATAGAAAAGGACCTTGCGTGCAATTCAGCGTCACACCAGCAGGTGAGCCAAGACAATAACAAAGTTGAGGTTCAAGCCATTCGATTCAATCATGACAAAGCAACGGCGGCTCATCTCCCATTCTGCTGCCACCCTCAGCCTGTGCGTGCATTTGAAAACATTCACCGCAAACAACTGAGCTCCAAGTATTACATTACTACAGGTTGTTAAAACGAACATCAATCTAGCTAGCGAGAAGCATCACCTCAACAAAAATGGCGCTGATTTTGTCCATTCTGCTTTTCGGGGAAGAAAAAAACAGTAACTAACAACCCGCAATACTACAATCGTTTAGATCCGGTCGTCTAGTCAAATTGCATGCAAGCTGATTCACTTTCTCCCCGAGAACGTAGATTAATAACTAGCAAGCAAAACACAGGACAATTAACCACTCAAAGGCTAGCTAGCATTCAATCGATGTAGGCCAAAAGTCTCTAACTGGCCTGCGTCTCAAATCAAGCAATTCGGGATCTACTACAGCCAGACATTTTACCCATTTGCAAACCAATGTATTGTAACTAAACGTTTTGATGTGCTGTTCTTGCTGTCCCAAATATTTGTGAATTATGTGCTTTTCTTTTGGTCTTACCGAAAATATCTGTACAAAACAGATTTGACTTAATTTTAAGAGGCGATCTCTTGCGCTCCCTCCACTCTTCTTTCTGTGCGCAGCAGTGACACAAAATGTCCGCTACGTACATCATCTTACGTCTGCGTCACTTTACGCCCCCAAATCAAATGACGCAACACAACTGCGGAGGCCAATCGCAGGGGAAGGCGCACTTCATGTTCAAAGAAAATAAACTCGAAACATCACAGGAAATTGTGGGTTATATATGATATTGACTTTTTAAAATGTATCACGTCTCACTCAGTGCTACACGGTCATCCATCCTCAATTATCTGATTCCTTTGTTATAAATGTCATTTAGATAATATCAGTTTTAATATAAGTTTTGCTTACCATTTTTGTCTATTTATGTCTTATTCTATTGAATAAAAAAATTAATAGGGAAGATTGGAGTCTGTTGTGACACGTGGTCGATTGTTAAGCAATGTTTTCTGAGCAAGAAATTGACAGGAAACTGTTCTGTTGAAATCCGAGGTGAAAGAGGATGTGTATGGGGGTGTGCAATGTGATTTACAGCAGGCTGGCTTGTTTCTGATCGGGCAAAAAAACATGAGGTAACAATGGACCCCCTGTCACAACAGACCCCGATCTCCCCTATATAGTGGCTCCACCTGTTGTAAATTGAATTGATTGGACATAGTTTAGAAAGGCTGTGTTTATACATGTGTGTGTATATAAGGACCCACAATTCACACTGCATGTCAGAATAAAGTCCAAGGAACTGTCTGAAGCTGTGATAAAATTGTGGCAAGGCAAAGATTAGGGCAAGGGTATAAAACCTAAAGCTTTGAGTGTACAGAAGAAGTTTGGAACAACCAGGACTCTTCCTAGAGCTGGCCTTTTGGCCAAACTGAGCAACTGGACTAGAAGGGCCTTGGTCAGGGAGGTGACCAAGAACCCAAGGGTCACTCTAAAATAACTTCAGAAGTTGCTGGAAGGACAACCATCTTAGCAGCACACCAGCAATCAGGCCTTCATGGTTACTCTTGAGTAAAATGCATATTATGACAGCTCACTTGGAGTTCTGAGAGCATAAGGAAAAATATTTTTGGGTCTGATGAGACAAAAATTTAAGGCTCTGGGCAGAACTCCAATCACTATGTCTGGCAAACACCTGGCACTGCTCATCTCCTGGCTAATACCCTCCCCATGGTGAAGCCTCATGCAATGGAGGTGCTTCTCAGCAGCAGGGACAGGGAGACTGGTCAGAATTGAGGGATGAATTCAGCCAAATGTAGAGAGGTCCTTGAAAAAATCTGCTGCAGAGCACAAGTGATCTCAGACTTGGGCAACAGTTCATCTTTCAGCACAACAATGACCCGAAGCATACAGACAAGATAACACTGGCGTGGCTTCGGGTCAAGTCTCTGACTGTCCTTGAGTGGCCCAGCCAAAGCCGAGACTTAAACCACATAGAACATCTGAGAGACCTGAAGATGGCAGTTCACAGATGCCAAAGGGGCTTCTACAAAGTACTGAATTAAGGACTTAAATACTTCAATCATATAAATGAGAGATCTAAGTTTTTTCCAAAGTTTTCACCTTGTCATTATGGGTTATTGAGTGTAGATTGAAATGCCATGTATTCATTTAAAATTAAATCTACAACACAATGAAGTGTAGAAAAAGGGGTCTGAGTACTTTATAAGGCTACTGACCTGTGGCTTTATAAAGTATATTTATATACTTTATATCACCTGCTCTCTCAAAATCAGTCATATTGACCCCAAAATGTATTTTGAGTTTTAGAAAGTAACCGAAAGAGGACAAGTAAGCTCTCTAACAACACCAAAGTTACCCATCTCCTCCAGATATCAAGGAAGTTGTGTCCCGTTTCATTTTGAACTAGTCCTATAAAAGTGTCAAGATCTCAAACTATTTACTGCACACACACAAATAATTAAATTACAGAAGAGGCTTGTACCATTCAGAAATTTGAGAGGGAACAAATTTATGTCAGAGCATGTACATGCAGTGTACACAAAACTTACACTAAATTACAAAAGGCCTTATGTTTTTATAGTTTAGCCCTGAATATCTACATTTCTAAGTCAAGATTTAGATATTCACAATCCAGAACTACTTTACATTTGTGCACAAACTTGATGTCAACTTGTGTACAAAATATGGTTAAGATATCGTCAGGCATTTAAATTCCACGAGTTTTCCCAAAACTGCATCCAAGTGTCAAGTGTCCTCAAATCTGTCCAAATACAAAACCTCTGCATATCTTTTTGGCGACGTTGATGGAGGCCGAACCTATAACCTTGGAGTTGCAAGCTCAGTTCTCTAACCATAATGCTATGCTGCCACTAAAAGGTCCATATGTGTGACCAAGAGCACTAGAATCATTTCAGAAGTCACAGAGAAAAACATTACCATAACATCTCAGCCCCGGTCAGACAACACAATATTATAACTATCAGCACAAAATGGAGACTGGCTGAAATTAAAAACAAAAGTGAGCGTTGTTCCAAACAGCATCCCAGTATTTCTGTCTGTTACTTTGTCGAATAGGTATCTCTGCTAGAGATTAAACAAGACTGAAACATGGTTTTGTCATAAACTGTCTATATATGGTCTGGGCTAGAGGTTTATAGCCCAGACCATAGATTATGAATATTTAACTTTTTAACAAAAATAAATAAATACAGAAAGACATTTTCACAATAGTTTATTGATACAGTGAAGTATGGATGGATTTAATATTTCCAATGCTGTCTGACAGATGGTAGATGTGTTGCAGGCATATTGCTGAATGACAAGCAAATCCTTAAAATCATTTTGCCTTACAGATTAAGTGCCACAGAGACTACCATTCTATGACATTTTCTTTACACATGTATATAATATATATGAATACAATTGTGAAGAACCTGTGTTAAATGGAGTGTGGATGATCTGAAGACATACAGATTAAATACGTATGCACGATCATTCTCTACACCTGATATGAAATTAATACCACTGCTCATGAAGGTTCATTAATGAGCACAACTTTGTTGCACAGTGCCTGACCATCAACAGCTGAAAGTTTACCCTTAGCTTATTTCCTCAATGTTAGGAGGTTTGATGTCAGATCTGGCACTAAAAAACCCCAACTCAAATTAAGTACTACCACAGAGTTAATGGGTGTCTGAAATACCCATGAGAATATCAATTATTCTGACATTGTGAACCCGTAAAAAATATTATTGCCATTTATGTATGAATTCTATCCAGAATCCCACTGGAATTTCGTTTTTGACAATCAGATACTAATAATGTCTCCCTCTACAATCGCCTCAAAGAGATCACAAATTGCAGTCAGTGTGTTATGGAAACAAAAAAGTTACACATCTGCCAGTGCATCATTTCTGCAGCAATTCTTTTCTGTCAAATACAAATAAGCAAAACATAACCTGCTCATATAAACACATTTGCAAAAGTTAAAAGTTGTGCGTGTTTGGTTTTTGACCATCTGGGACCCAGTCATCCTGATGCTGGATAAGCAGACTCGACCCATGGGAGAAGCGCAGTGCGTTTTCAGCCTGGTCTTCAGTGCTGTGTCCAGCTTATGCTCTTCAGATCAATCCCCTCCTGCACCATCTCCCACAGCGGACTGGAGGAAATAAAAACTTCTGTTACTAACATCCCTAACGGCACCGTTTCAAAAAACATTTGCTGTCACTTGAACACAGAAACGTGATCCAATAAACACAATGAAAAGGGTACTTTTTCTAAGGATTAGTACATTTCTTATGACTGGAAAAGGAAACGTTCTTCTGTTGTGATCGCTACACAAGCACATACATAGGAAACCGGCTTCCGTCCAAAGCCAGTGATTATCATTATTACGATAGACATGGTCGTCCTGCCAATACACTCAGCAGGCTGTGGTGATATCCGCCAGGTTACCTCATCTCCCTCAGACGCTTGACATGCTGGATGCACTTATTGGCTGTGTAGTCCACCTCTGCCTCTGTGGTGAATCGCCCAATGCCAAATCTGAACCACAAAACAAGGAGTAGAAATGAGTCATGTTAGCTAATGGAGATATAAAGGTTTCTACTGCTGAGCTGTTGGAGCAATTGTAAGGCACCATTGCTGGATAACTATAAAACGCTGAAGGCCCACAGAGCTGGATTGCGGAAGGTAATCGCTCACCTGATGGATGAGTGAGCCAGGTCCTCATCCGCTCCGATGGCCCGGAGCACGTAGGACGGCTCAAGAGAGGCGGAGGTACAGGCACTGCAGGAGAAAAAACAAGTCAGTACAGCTGCTGAGAATCACAGCAGTCCTGCCGCACAGAATCCAAACACTTTCTAAACATTACTTCTTAGATGTCCTTCGCCTCATCGACAGAGTTCTTGGCTATGACGCTTGCAACTTACATTGGTTGGCTCATTTGTAAAAAAGGACATAATTCCTTGTGCATGCATGCAAACACAGACAGATACAGAGAGCCATACAGAGACAGAAACTCCAATCGGGCACACAGGAAGCAAAGGTGTGGCTGACCTGCCGGACGAGAGGGCGACATCTTTGAGAGCCATCAGCAGACTCTCGCCTTCCACATAGGCAAAGGACAGATTGATACATCCTGCAGAGTGCATGAAGAGCCTGTTAGCTTCCGTCATTACCACTGATGAGACTGCCTGCAGCCAAGCCATAATCTCTACCATCCCTCATGCTAAACGCTAAGAGAGCCAGGAAGTGGTGGCATGTTGGCCAATTAGCACGCAATGACCAGGCTGCTCACCTGGGTATCTCTGCTCACGATCTCCATTCATTATCACATCAGGGATTGCTGCCATGACTTTCTGAGTGAACCGGTTCGCCAGCGCAGATATATAACGGTGATCGTACTAGAGACAAACCAGGAAACAAAACTCAGTTTGTTAAAGTCCTAAAATAGTTTCTATAAGATATTCCACAATTTTCAAAATATGTAGTATTTGTCTTGTTTTATGAGATGGAATTAAAAACACTGCATTTTAACAGGACTAAGTGAGCCAGCTGTATGCTGTGTATGATGTATAATGTGTAGCCACAGGACTGAGTGGACTAGCTGTGTGCCATACAGCAGAATGTTTATCAGTGATGTATCGCATTTTGCTGATGTTTAGCCCCAGGACTGAGTTGACTAGCTGTGTGCATTTTGGTTACCAGCTGTGTACCATACAGCAGAATGTGTGGTCAGGTGTGCTGCACCTGCATCTCTTGCTGGGCGATCTCGCAGGCGGCTCCCAGCCCCACAGCCAGTGGAGTGGGGACCGTGCCAGAGCGCAGCCCCCTCTCCTGCCCACCCCCGCTCTGCAAGGGCTCCAGCCGAACCCTGGGCCTCCGCCGCACGTACAGTGCTCCCACACCTGTACACAGACAGACACACATACACACAGATTATTTAAACAGAGCTCACAGACC
The DNA here is from genome assembly GCF_963514075.1 of Conger conger. Classification (NCBI taxonomy): domain Eukaryota; kingdom Metazoa; phylum Chordata; class Actinopteri; order Anguilliformes; family Congridae; genus Conger; species Conger conger. Next base: position 34,984,789 of record NC_083773.1, read on the forward strand.
TGTACACAGACACACACACACACACACACAGATTATTTAAACAGAGCTCCCACACCTGTACACAGACACACACACACACACACACACACAGATTATTGAAACAGAGCTCCCACATCCACACACACACACACACACACACACACAGATTTAAACAGAGCTCCCACATCTACACACACACACACACACACACAGATTATTTACACAGAGCTCCCACATCTACAGATTATTTACACAGAGCTCCCACATCTAAACACACACACACACACACACACAGATTATTGAAACAGAGCTCCCACATCCACACACACACACACACACACACACAGATTATTTAAACAGAGCTCCCACATCTACACACACACACACACACACACACACACACACACACACACACACAGATTATTTAAACAGAGTGCCCACATCTATATATACACACACACACACAGATTATTTACACAGAGCTCCCACATCTACACACACAGATTCAATCAATACACACACACACACACACACACACACACACACACACACACAGATTATTTACACAGAGCTCCCACACCTATACACACAAACATTATTCAAACAACTCCCATACCTGTATACACACACACACACACACACACACACACACACACACAAACAGATTATTTACACAGAGCTCCCACACCTATACACACCCACACACACACAAACATTATTCAAACAACTCCCACACCTGTATACACACACAAAAGATTATTCACACAGAGCTCCCACACATAACTCTAACAACTGTTAATACACATAGGTTATGTATATGTACACAGTCCCAAACATGCCATAACACAGACACACATATTATTCATACAGAGCTCCGACACCTGTAATAAACATGCACATTGTAAATTTGCAGATGCATTCACTAACCTCACATCCTTATGCACTAACTTGTAGCAGTGGCTCATGTCTAAGACAGTATGTTCAGCAGGAGAAATATTTCAGCTAAAGTAGTTCAGGTGGGACTCAACCACTCACGCATCCTAACTTTAGGCTAAAGAGAAAGCATGACGGGATTCACTAGACATGGCTAGAATGGGGACTGGCCTTTTGTATGTTGTGAGTCCCAGTTCCATCCTCGGACTCACCTTTAGGGCCGTAAATCTTGTGACCGCTGATGGACATCAGATCCACCTTCCAGTCAGCAACGTTGATGGGAACCTTCCCGACAGCCTGCGCCGCATCCGTGTGGAAGAACACGTTCCGCGATCGGCAAATCTGCCCTGGAAAGGAGGAATGTGGAGACTGAGGGGAAATCAAACACTGGAATGGTGAGAAACGTTTACCCCAGGCTCGGCCAGATTGACAGCAGCACACAGCTGAACTCACAGTGTATAGGGAACTGCCAGGAGACTGCTGCTGGCCCAAATTACAACATTTCTCACCAAAAGGGGGAGCTAAAGCTCCGTTTTTCAGACAGGAAGTGTACAAAAAGAAAGTCGTCATAAACCGTGTTTCATAACAATGAAGTATTGAAAATTCAATTTGTGCTTTATCATGATTACCTAACCCAAATGTATGTGTACACAGCCTGCTGGCATGTATCACATCCACTTTTTTAACACATTTATCAGCGGGATAAGTGTATGTTCCTCTTACCCAGCTAAAGGATGTACACTGGTTCACTGGAACTTACCTATTTGTTCTATGGGCTGCCTCACCCCAATCTCATTATTCACCGTCATCACCGACACTAAACTTGTATCCGGCCGGATCATTTCCTCCAGGTGCTTTATAGAAGAAAAAATAAAAATAAAAATAACGCTGAAGAAATCCCATGACTGAAAATATGCTCATCAAAAAAATCTTAAAACTATTTTTCCCCTACATATTTAAATCAAATTCAATTAACAACCACCAGATGGTAGACTTACTCAAGAGTTTTCACAAAGTAGCATTGTCCATTTATTGCAGTGTGATTAATGAAACCTTGTTAGTTATTACCAGTTTTAAATTCAACAGACATGACAATTAGGATGGTACCTTGAGATCGATGAGGCCATTGCTCTGCACAGGGAGGTATGTGACGTCGAACCCTTCCGACTCGAGAACGCGGCAGGAGTCCAGCACGCACTTGTGCTCCGTCTGGCTGGTGATAACGTGTTTCTTCTTCGCTTTATAAAACCGAGCGACACCCTGGGCACAACGCATTGCATAACAACACCTAAATTCTGACTGCAAAAGCAGGCTGAACAGAAATATATAAATATTTCAAAAATGACAAAAATATGAAAATGCAGCCAAAGATATGCACCTTGATTGCAGTGTTGTTGGACTCTGTAGCTCCGCTGGTGAACACAATCTCCCTGGGATCTGCACCAATCAGGTCTGCCACTTGCTGCAAGGAAGTTACACATTTACCCCATGTGCTTTCGACACCTCCACTTCCATTACATTACATTACATTATTGGCATTTGGCAGACGCTCTTATCCAGAGCGACGTACAGTTGATTAGACTAAGCAGGAGACAGTCCTCTCCTGGAGCAATGCAGGGTTAAGGGCCTTGCTCAAGGGCCCAACAGCTGTGCGGATCTTATTGTGGACACCAGGATTAGAACCACCGACCTTGCGTGTCCCAGTCATTTACCTTAACCACTACGCTACAGGCCTTCCCCATGACATTGACATTCATCTTCATATTTAATCTAGAATATTTCTTTAAAACAAACTCAATTGACTATAATACCTTTCTGGCCTTCTCCATTGCACTTTCACTTTCCCACCCATAAGCATGCGTTCTGGAATGGGGGTTTCCATAATAGTTCACATGATATGGAAGCATGGCATCCAAAACCCTTGGGTCCTGTGGAGGAATAGGAAAACAATCACTGCCTGTTAGGTGCCAGGAATAATACGGTGTATTTACTGACAGCCTCACAATAATTCTGTAGACAACTTATTTCCGCTTTTTCCAAATTAACCCAAAAAGTCACTTTCCCTTGCAAAAAATATTTAGCCTACTTTGAACGACACAGCGCATTTTCATAGTGACATGTTTCTAATGATAGGCGTTAGGAAACCTACCATCGGGGTGGTCGCCTGGAAATCCATGTACAACGGACGCAATTCATCCCTCTCCAGCTCTCTGCTTTTAATCAGTTCTGTAATCACACATATAAGCAATTGGATGTCGTGAAAAACGAACAACATTCACCAGATTCATAGGCTTACTAGCCTACAAATAGTGCCAAAAGCCAATTACTTGATTTGCACGTAATGTAATGTAGTAGTGTCAAACCGGACCAAGTAACAAAAACATGCGGCCCATAGCTACACTACATCTATAGCAAACTTGTCATCTTGCTTGCAACACATATTTAATTTGCAGTGACGCAGTAGCATTATGCTAAAGGACCGTATGCCTCTCATAGGTTCCACGCCACGGTACCAAAATAAACAGAATAATTTAATACTGACTGAATCTAACGTTAGCCAACGTATCTAACGTTAAGCATAAGTTGAATTGTTCGCCAACTAGCCTACTGGTTAGGACTCATTTCATGTCAGGCGATATTGTTATTTTGGCATACGTTAGCCTAGCTCCACCAACTACATAAGGATGCAATGTTCAGTTTCCTGATGATGCATTTTATTTATCGATAATAACACAAAGTATATTCGTATAATCTAAATTGTCTCACTGTCGTAAAATAAAATAACAGTTAAAATGAGCTATATGACTTAACTTAGTCTAATATGAAATTTGCAAAATAACTTTGCCTCCAGATCAAAAACAAACTAGTTAACATGCATGTGTGGCTAAATCACAGCTGCGTGACATTCCATAGAATGAAAATAAGTTTAAAATCTTACCCCTCTCACGATGAACGGCGTTTACAGCACTTTCCGCATATTTAAATTTCTGACTAGGAAATCCACCAATGGATCCCAAAATGTTCTTTATAACACCAACGTTAGTCTTGCTGAACATTGCTACTTGTTAGGTTATTGACACAGTAGCAAGCACAGTAGCACAGGTCAAGGCTATAAAAACGCAATTCACAATAAATTAAAAACTTTACAAATAGCTACCGGATTGACTGAATGACTTGCCAATGGTACGTTAACGTGTTAGCTGGCAAGAAATACTGATAATAAACTTTGTGCTAGCCGCCGGCAATTTCTCAAAAAAACAGCTTGATATTCTGAAATAGCCGAATGCAGCGAGCTGATGTGGATCGCTTTATTTTCCAAATAACGTAAAGCGATTCAGGGTGAGTATAAAACACTCCAACCACGCAGTTATCCAACTTCGCTTTGTAATGCTTACACAAGACAGGGTTAGTAGAAGATCACAGAACATAACAGGAAGTTAAGGTCCAACTCGCATCTCCTACCCGGATGCAATTTGTTCATGCCGCCACAATGGGAATTCACGGAATACTGTAACGTTACCAAACTTCAAATCATGTAATTCAACTAGATTACACTAGCCTAACACTGTACTTATGAATACGATTATAAAAGCAATGATGTCCATATGTATTTTCGAAGTTGTGTGCTTTATTTTCTGAACCGTCGGAATGTTGGAAACTGTTAATTTCAGTAGCTATTGATAAAAGGACTACCGGCCTAATGAGTAGCCTAGCCTTAAATGGGATTGCTTAAATATGAAATTATTAACAGTGATTATGTTTTGTTATCCACTCGGTGCTGTTTTCAGTAGGCTTGGATTGTGTGGTAAAATGACTGCTTATTTACAGTACAATTGTGGATTTACAGTACAAACCAGTCAGTGGTATTTTGCATTTAAAGTTAGGGCCATGAGGGGCAGGAATGTGCAGTCTGAGTCTCTCTACCTGTTAAACCGAACAGAACAGCTAGGTTACCGTGGCATTTCAACAATTGTGCTTAAAGCACCCGAACTGGTTTCATTAGAGTAATAGTAAGCCCTGGTATAAAATGCAGCTATGACCAGCTTGAAATTACAAACCAGCTACCAGCTACCAGCCTTTTCAAAACCAAGCTTGAACTGTTTCCTTCAGCATAACCTATATCCTAAATTAGTCTGAATGAGCAACGTACACTTCCTTCCATGTTTCTGTTAATTTGGACGTTTTGGCTGTAACTTAAAAGGGGACAGACCGTTGAGCTGACCCCTGCCCATTTTCATTTTTGAGCAATAAAACAAAGACAGGCAAACGCTCGGAAAGTTGTGTGTGCGTATGCGCGCTCGTGAGCACGGTGGCAAGATTACCGAGAGATAGCAGCGGTGGTCTGGTTAAAATGTAACTAACGTCAGTTTTCTTAAGCAGTGCTTCTTAAGAATATGTCTGATCAGCACTCGGCGAATGAGATAATGGAGAGGGTCTTAGCCGATACATGTTGGTGATTCAGATTTTATTTCGGATATTAATACGAAACGTAAGTACAAATTATTGTTCAATGACTGACATTTCGTTAAATACCACACTTAGCCTAAATTCATACGCTCTTCATGGCTTTGAAAAGTTGTAGTTAAATCTACAGCCTATGTGAACGTGTTTGCCCCTGTAATGAATTTTAGCCGGCCTAAGTATAAAATTCTTATTGGTCCAAGTTTTTGAACAATGCATTAATTGTGTGGTAGTGATACAACTACGACGTTTGTGTAAATGTGACATAGTATACCATAGCCTAATTAATAAGACTTGATATAGCCTATTGCATATCGCCGACAAAGGATCTACTTTCGGAAACCGCAGGACTGTAAATATTTAACAGCATAATACAATCTGTAGGCGTAAATATAACATTTCTCTCAATGACCTATTTCAAGAAGCCTGTGTTAAGTCAAATAGACCCTTCTAAGCATAAAGTACTTTCCATGGGACATTTTTTAAATGACCAACAAATTTCAGGCTATTTTTCTACCCCTTTCAGTTTTACTGTAAATTGAAAAAACAAAACATAGGCCTACTTGATCTCTGCGTCACTTTATTCAATCCTGTTTCCACTTTGTGCTAATAAACTGCGTTTATTTGCATTAATCTGGAGGCTAAAATTCAGGGTAATTTTAGAGGCCACTCTCAAAGACACGCAGTTACCTTTGTACATTGCGTAATGTTGCGCCTATAGAAGGACACTGGTCAGTTATAGCTACCTGAATCTCTGTCTCTGAATCGTAGGCGAGAATATGGCACAAAGTAATGCTGACTTTACTGTATCAGATATTCAAATCGGAGTAATATCACGGAGTGTTGCTGCGTGCCCCCGTCTCGTCACTCGTCAGGTGTATGGCTTAATACAGTATTAATACAGTCTTTGTCTTGTCCCTTTCGACAAAATCAACCAGGAATAATATTATCTGTTTTTGGTCTTGCACAAAAGGTGTGTGATGATCAAAGACCGAACGTATAATCCTATACTGTCAACAGCCAATAGGTGTTCTCTCTGACTGACATCATCAGATGCCAGCCGGAAAACGTAAACCGGAGTTCTGGTGGAATTAGAAGAGAAGCCGTTTGAGCTTTGGAGAGAGAAAGAGTGTTTGTATGATGTGCCCTCCCATGAATATCACGATCGTGTGGAGAAAGACAGAAGTGGAAGGAAATCGGACATTTTGCGGTGGCTTCTTTTTTGTCTTTTGGAGAGACCACTGCACTCATAAATGCGGCCGAGGCAAGAGCTGTTGCTACTGTGGTTTCATTAACCATGTTACTGTCTTCCTATGTATATTCAGGAAGAGGGAGAATGTGTGCACCTCTAGGACTAAAACAAATTGATTGCAATTAGCAGTGTGGGGCACAGTGGGCTGTGTTACAACATGCCCCCGGCTATTAGAAACGCAGCCTCAATAACGTTTCATGTAACACTGTATATTCCATGCATTCAATGCACCAAGTCTGTCCTATATTGTCTATGTAAGCGCTTGCTCTTATCGATTTCTTCGGAGACATTCATCACATTCTCATGGTAGGTGTCCTATGCGGCAAGTTATAAAATAAATATAGGCCATTTCTAAGATGAAAAATCTCAAAGATTAAAAATGTAAATGGGAATAAATGTTTGACTTGTATTAAAACAAAGTTTTCATATGCGTATGTATTTTTTAATGAAGTGAAAACCTAAAAGTATTAGATGTGTCCCAGTCTCCTCTATACCACTCTGAAAAAGCAGATGCATCTATTAACATACGATTTGTGGCTTAACAGGAGTTTCATTGTTCCATTTCTCAGCACGTCTTGGAAGATGCAGATTTTGCATAGTATTCAGCACCATGGACTGCAACGGACTATACGCCAATGGAGATCCGCACACCGTATTCGCTTAGCGCAGCTTGCAACCAGCGACGCCAGACTGTGCCACAGTGCTGCTCCAACCGTGAGCATGGCAGCCGTCAGTCAAACCATGGCTGGACTGCTCAGCTCGAGCAGGAAGTACAGAGCAAACACCCAGACCAGCCAGATGACCCCTCCGGAAGTAAACCGCATGCTGAACGCCAACGAGTACAGTCTGAGCTTCAACGGGTACGACGGGAGAAATGTCGGTTCGGTTTTAGGCTTCGAAAGCAACCTCCTGGCATCCAACTCGCCCAGCGAGGATCGCCGAAGTGTGGCCACCTGCCTCCAGAGCCGAGGCATGCTGTTCGGCGTGTTCGACGGCCACGCGGGCCACGCCTGCGCGCAGGCCGTCAGCGAGCGGCTGTTCTACTACATCGCCGTGTCCCTGCTCCCGCTGAAAACGCTGGTGGACATCGAGGAGGCGGTGGAGAACGAGCGCCCCGTCTTCCCCGTGCTGCAGTGGCACAAGCACCCCAACGACTGCGTCAGCACCGACGCCGGGAAGCTGTACTTCAACAGCCTGCGCACCTACTGGCAGGAGCTCATCGACCTGGAGGAGGACGGGGACAAGGACGTGGAGGCCGCCCTGGCCGACGCCTTCAAGAGGCTGGACAACGACATCTCGCTGGAGGCGCAGGTGGAGTTCGGGGACCCCTTCTCGCACTTCGCCCCGCTCAGGGTGGCCCTGTCGGGGTGCACCGCCTGCGTGGCTCACGTGGACGGCTCGGACCTGCGCGTCGCCAACCTGGGGGACAGCCGGGCCGTGCTGGGGGTGCAGGCGGAGGACGGGAGCTGGTCGGCGCTCACCGTCACCAACGACCACAACGCGCAGAACGCCGACGAGCTGCAGCGCGTGCGGGCGGAGCACCCGCCGGCGGAGAGGAAGAGCGTGGTGAAGCACGACCGCCTCCTGGGCCTGCTCCTGCCCTTCAGGGCCTTCGGCGACATCAAGTTCAAGTGGAGCGGCGAGCTGCTCAGCCGCGTGTGCGAGGCGCGCCCGGAGGCGCTGCCGGGCGGCGAGCACGCCAAGACGCTACCGCCCAACTACCGCACGCCCCCCTACCTCATCGCCGAGCCCGAGGTCACCAGCCACAAGCTCCGGCCCCAGGACAAGTTCCTGGTGCTGGCTACGGACGGCCTGTGGGAGATGATGCACAGGCAGACCGTGGTGGAGGTAATCGGGGAACACCTGACGGGGATGCAGTGGCAGAAGCCGCTGTCCGGGGTCTCGTTCACTTTGGGGCAGATGCAGAAGCTGCTGCTGGAGAGGAAAGCTCGCGCCCTCAAGGCCCTGGAGGACGAGAACTCGGCCACGCACCTGATCCGCCACGCTCTGGGGAGCGACGGGTTCGGCAGCGTGGATCCTCGCCGCCTGTCCAAGATGCTGAGCCTGCCCCGAGAGCTGGCCAGAATGTACAGAGATGACATCACAATCCTGGTGGTCCATCTGAACAGCAGCGTCATCGAGGCAAATCACAAGGCGGCCATTACGGAGGATGCCTGAGTAAGTTCACGACAGTGATGGCGTTATCATGGATTTTCCTTGTCGCTGAGGATATTAAGAGTTTAATACTGACATTCTCTCAATGTCCTGACAACTCTGGAGTATGTTGGAGAAAACACTTGAATAATGTTGCCAGTGAATGAAAACCAATGAAGAATTGTAATTTAGGCTTGATTGTGTATTTGTGTGCTAGAATTGTCCCTATTCAAACATTTATTTTTAAACCGAAATATTGGAGATGTTCCAGAAAGGACATACCATAAAAATACAGCACTACTGAAATAAATACTAGTGACGTTTCACTCAACCAGAAATAGGCACAGCTAAATATCATGGCATATTATGCCCTCGGTAACCAATTTAAGCCAACCATTGTGCGTGCTGGAAACAGCCAGGTCTTTCAGTCTGTTCAAATAGGTCAGTGACAGCTCATTGTAGCTCCACCCATCATGGTGTTATGAACCTTGCCTCTCAAAGTTGTTCTCATTCAGACAAGCACATGGACAGGACATTCTAGCCCTCTTGTTCACACTCATTATGGGCCTTGTGGGTCTCAAAGTCCAACCTGTCACTGCTTAATCCAGAATCAGACAACTTTGCCCTTTACTGAGCTGGTTTAGAGAACAGCAAGGTTTGCATGTACACATTTATGAATTATTTTTCTTTATGGAAATGTTGCATTATAGGGAAATAAAATACAATCCTTAAATAGAAACACAACACAAATCACCTTTTGGAAATGTGCGTCTAAATTCACAAAGGTACAAATAATTTAGCTACTTTTGATTGGCGCTGCACAATTCCTCTAGGAATGCTCCAGGCCCACACAAAGTGCTGAGGAGCTGTCCACACAATCCCAGACAGCTCCAAGGATAGGTTGGTGGCTAAGTTCCAATAGCTTACTCTCACATAGGAAGGTGAAACCTTTATAGAAAGAAAGTATTTTGAATCTTCTTATTTAAATGAGGAACAAAAAGACAAAGGAGAATAAATTAACAACCACATTGACCACGACAATAACTTTATTGGAAATTAATTTTAATCAAGAGTTCTTTACAAAATCAAATCTTGATTACAAAACAGATACTTAAGAAATACCGAGTGGTCTCCTAATCAACACAAATGAATAAATCGGTCAATTAGATTTCAGAGCTCATAGAGCTGAAAACACCAACTATGCAGATGGACAAGTAAAGTTACAACGTTCGCTCTCCTCAGAAGGTTGAAAATAGTTTCGTTTTTTTTGTTGTTTTTTTGGTGTTTGAAGGCAAGTCGATTCTACACTGTCTCAGTGAAAAACATTCCAACTGTATGTACAAAAAAAAGGAACAGAGATGTTAAAAGGGCCAATGAGTAAGATCGACCGGCGAGCTGCACAGAACACGTCCCTCTATGATGTGTAGACTTCACGCACAGTGTAACTTATGTACAGATGCAGTAACACTAATGAAGCCTGGCTTCTGACATCAAACTTTTTTTTCCTGAAAGAAAAACCTCAAGAATTACAGGTCATGGGAAAGGGAATTTATTCTTCAGATGACTCGGGAGATAAAAAAAAAAAAAAAATAAAAAGAATAAAATAAATGGAGATTGTGCCAAAATTTGCTACTCAGGACCGGAGAGATGATAATCAGTATGTGTCCAACTGTCTCAAAAAAAGAAAAAGCTTTCAATTATGTACAATCCAAACCAGTAGGCATTCAATCGCATCGCGCTCGACGCGGCTCTTGGCTGAATCATCGGCGGGTGGGCATTAGGAGCTGAGTGGCCGTCACGGAGTCGGGGAACAGGTTGTGGTACGTGGGGAGGGGAACGTACGCAGCGGTGATCATTTTCCCTGCGGAAACAAAAACGTTCCTCCAGTTTAAAAAGGCACAGAAAATCCAGAAGCATTAGAACCAGACCAGCACTACTCAAAACTCCACGTCCTGCAGGTCGCAGTATCTACACACATTTGCTTCAACCGCACACTACACCACCTGATTTCACCAATTAGCTTATTATCTGAACCAAGCAGGCCAAATAATTTCTGTGGTGGTGTAGCAGACAGGAGAAAATGCCTGCAGACAGTGCGGCCCGCAGGACGTGGAGCTGAGCAGCGCGGAACTAGACGGATAAAAACGGGCGTTGTGTTGAACGGCCTTCGTACCTGCGAACCACCGTCCGTGCAGCGCATTCACGGCTGCCATGGCGGCGGGAATGGTCGGACATTTCACGTACACGTTTCCCTGAAAGCACAAACACCACCGTAAATCAACAGCACTGATTCAGAGCCCCTCGTTACACTTAACCCAAGCCCAACTCCAAAGGGGTTTGGCTTCGGTTGAGAACATAGTAGGGTTTTAATACAGGCTCAGAACAATAGTACAGCAGTCATACTGATTGGTTGAAAAAGTATAAGCTTGAGAGTGGCACTCGAGATATTGACTGAAAGGGTTAACAGAAAAACTCAATGAGTTTGGGGATGTGAATAATTTGATAATTGAATACTCGCTTTCTCTACTAAGGTAGTATTCAGATTATTGATTTTTTTTATTTTTTATAAGGGCATGTAGGTGCTTTTCACCAAGCACTTCCTACAGTAGGGTAAACTTCAGCTGTCAATAAAATATTACCACAGGAAACCTCGGCCATCTGACTGCACTTTCTGTAATTACCTCAGAATGCAAGCGACTGTACATATTTCTACAGCAACCAAGTCAGAGATGACCGGTAATATGATAACTGATCATCTTCTGCACTGGAGACAGAGGGATGATCACTTTCACATAAACGCTAGTTGCTGTAACTTGTAACTTTATGGTAATAAAATGCTTGTTATTCGTTCATATCGTCTGCATTTAAAATTCAAGCAAGTATCCAAATATTTAGACAGTCCAAAGTTCTTACTTGTGCAGAATTCTTGTCGACGTATATGTGCACAACTCCGCCATGTTTGTTGCATTCTTCTATGACATCATCTTGAATTTCAACATCCCAGCCAGGACCATCTTCCCTGAGGGGGGGGGGGGGGGAAGAAAAAGTCTTACTTTCATCTAGAATAAGGCGAGGCGATCATGCTGCTTCTGGCAGGTTACTCAAACACACTATTACTTCTTTCTAGTGTTAAACATCACGATGTCTCTGGGGCAGGGCCTCGAGTTTCAAAACACTACCCGCTCACAACCTAGCGTTGAAAATGGCAACGCAACATATCAGACGAGCGCCCTTATCTCATCATATCAGACAGTACACGTTCGACCTCCACACTTACGACTGAGGGTTGAACATATTTGACAGCTGGAAGCAGTGCGTGGCGATGGGCTGCGTTGGTAGGTTCAGAGGGGTGTTGACGTTCATGTTCATGTTGAGGTTCAGGTTCAAGGCTCCCGGGTTCATGGCTGCAGCTGAGGAGGGATGGCAGTGTCAGAGTGCATGCAGAGCAACAGGACCCGTAACTCGGTCACACACTTAACAGGCACAAACACTTCACTCACGATTAGGCCAGCAAATACATCACACACAGCACGAGACTCACACTCTTCATTCCCTCTAGACTCCTCTTCATAGTCTGGCACCACAGAATCGGGATTTGCACACAAGCCAAAATTAAACCAACCCGGAAATTTCACAGAAATAATGGGCTAGATCTCATGCTAAAGCCAGCGAGTAATCTGGGTCATTACCAGCAGTACCAGCAAAGAAAAGTTTAGAACGAACAAAAAAAAAAAAAAAAAAGAATCTCAAAAAAAGAAAAAGGTCTTAAAAAATGATTGGTGCTACATGCGTTGAGGACACAAACTACATTCACCTTCAGGGGGCTGAGTCAACCTGGCTTGTAAATCTACGGATTAAAGAGAAAGATTGTTACAACGAGCACTTCACCTGTGTGGAATCGAAAGTAGCTGGGGCTGAGGAGAATGGAATGGAAGTGCACGATGGATGGATGATTAAATTTTCTCCATTTCTCTCCAAAAACAAAAACCAGGAATGCAATGACCAGGATGCGTTGACTGAAGCCTTCTTAAAGCCCGAAACGTTCTCAGCTAAAAATATCTTCTGAAAGTTATACTTTCGTATGGTTGGTCTGGACCACTCTTAGTTATACCTTATCGATGTTGTCAGCTCACTCCACTAGTGACCACCACTGGGAGTGTTTTCATGAAAGAATACAATTGTACGATAGACTTTTGCACTTTACTGAACATGTAGCCTAATTACCTTTTAAATTATATTTCCGTAAATCAGTTTTGTGGGACACCGTAGTTCTAAAATAATGATTTATTCAGCGCCACCTCGTCTAACAATATCTCCATTTCCTTTGCTGTGAAGATGGGGGACCGCTTCTTTCTTTGCTTTTGTTTCCCCCCACCATATCTTATGTTGTTTTCAGTGTATAGAACTGAAGTTGAGGAAATCTGGATGTTTATTCTTGAGACCGATTTTGATTTGAAGTCAGTTTTTCAAGATGCAAAAGTCATACCTTTAAGCTTTCCAGCAATTACAAAGTAAATGGCAGAATATTGGTATGTACCCTTGACATAAAAAAAGGCAACTGAAATTAAAAGAATGAGCCATACAGCTTAATTCCTTGAACCTTGAGGTAATTATGACTATCCTCAGTTCACTTGAGTATATCTCCAAAAAACCAAGCATCAGTTCAGGTATATGGATCTTACATTGCAAGTAACAAAATTGGTTACATTGGTATAATGGCAAATATAGCGGAAGAAAATAGAAATAACAAATAATATTCCAATTTTATTTCACAAACTAAAAACATGCAACATATTTGAATAGCAGTATTCATGTCACATTCACGTCATCCTGCAATTATGTCCAGCACATGGAAATCCCCGCACCCAGACTTTCACCAGTCTACTGCTGGTGGCAAAACAGCCTAAACTTAGCTAAATGGAAGTAGGATTTTACGGTTGGTCATTTCCATATTTGAGTCACGTTTCTGCTGCATTTTAAATTAATAAATGTATATATATTTGTTTTTTTTTCTCCTAATTTGGTGGGATTAACAGTAAACATGCAATAAACATGTGTCCAGAAGTCCTGTACCAACACTGCTGTATGGGGTTAATTTAACCCTCTGTAACTGTATATACTAAGAAATCTCAGATTTCTTTGTGGATGATTCGGGTGGCACTTGGCATACAGATGCCTAACTTTCACTTACTGTACCTTCTGCTCAAAATTAGATGTTTGTCACATACTTTTCATATTTATGAATAAAAGGCTAGTAATTTTGGAGACAACAAGCAATTCTACTACAATAATTTTGCACTTATTTGAACTGTTGGGGTCATTCTGAGCCCAAACATGAGAGCGGTCATGATGTGAGGATTAAGAGGTATGGACTGCATTGGAAAGGCAGTTAAGTAATGAGCGACATTCTCCGGTGACCCACGGCGACAGTCATGTAATGGATAACAGGCTCCAGTAGCTCACCTGTTACAGCTGCCATGGCTCCAAAGGGTATGGATCCACTCATCTGCAGGGCCTGCTGGGCAGCTGGGGGAATCTGTAAGCCAGTGCCTGCAACAGACCACACCAGACCTCAGGCAATGTAATGACCTTAACATTAACTCGGCGTGATAACCTTTTCAGGAATTTTCTGTGGTCATAATTTTCAACCCATTTGCCTCCGTTTTCTTTAGTCAACAAAAAACAGCCAGTCACACCGCAAGAAAAGGCCTGTTAAACAGCTTGCGCCTTGGTGACCAGGGATAAACAACAGAAGTTGGGCAAACAAAGCCAGGTGTCGGATTAAAATTGAAGTAAAATTGCTAGGCCACTTCCCCAATTGAACAATCTGTCATCAATTGGCATGTTTAGTAAATTCAGATCTGTTCAGAGTCGTGAAGCAGGCACAGAAGCCTGTAAAACCTTACAAAGCAGGCTTTACACAGGTAACCACCCACGTCATTGACAAGGCAAATTAACTTGACCTCTAATGTTCAAGAAAAGGTTTACGCCGGCTCCTGGTCCACAATGGCAATTTACACTACCCTGCCAAAGAAAGGTTATGGCTAACATTACTCCAGCTGCTTGTGGAGTCGAAGCTGTACTGAACATGCGGTCAAAGATTTCCATTTGCGCCCTCACTCTGCTAACCAAACTCACACTGAATAATCGCCTGTAGTTCACTTTGTTAATCCCTTTAATGAATTTAAAAGCCTCAATCAAATCCCCCCAATCAAGCCTCCTTTTACTAAGCTTTCACACAGTCAGCCAGTCACTCACACTCACAGTCAGCCAGTCACTCACACTCAGTCACAGTCACAGTCACAGTCAGCCAGTCACACAGATACAGACACAGACACACACACAGACACACACACAGACACAGACACACACACACAGACACACACAGACACAGACACAGACACAGACACACACACACACACACACACACACACGCACACACACACACACACACACACACACACACGCACGCCCCTCACCCTCAGCGAGCCGGGCCATGAGCTGCAGGCGGCCGGTGGTGCCCAGGTCGATGCCGGTGCGCTCCAGCTCGTCGCTGTCCAGGAAGGAGCTGGCGGTGGAGGCGTCGGTGCGCTCCGTCACGTGCCCCACCTTCATGGGCCGGCCGGCCAGCTCGAACCCGTTCAGCTGCTCCAGGGCCTTCTTGGCGCATTCGGCGTCCGCGAACTGCAACGGGGAATGCAACGTCAGCTCCAGGGAGCTTCAGCTTTACACAAAGCAAGACGCAAAGGCTATGCTCGGCGGTAACTTACCGTGATGAAACCGTATCCTTTGGACCTGCCCGTCTCGCTGTCCATCATCAGCTGAATGCTTTCAATCTGAATAAAATAAATCAGAAAACTCCATTTACCCCTTCAGACCTGAATTATGCTCCAGGAATAGGGAAAATGCAGTTGTATTTTTCCCCATCGCTGGAACAAATGATTAAATCAAAAAAAACTTTAATAATTTCCTTTGTACATTCCAGTGGACACTAGGCCCATCATAAAATGTAACGTGTAAGAATCAATGGACATATTCTCAATAGATTAATGTGGTGATTAATGTCAAGTATTGCACACTTATGTGCACGGGGTCTGAAAAGCAGAAAGCAGGAGCGTTACGCGGGGGGAGCCCTTACCCGGCCGAAGGGCTCGAAGATGCCCCGCAGCATGTCCTCGGTGATGTTGAAGTGCAGGGAGCCCACGTACAGCCGCATGGGCCCCGCGCTGCCCTTCTGCAGGTTGTTGGCCATGGCGGCGGCCCTGTTCTTCTCAGCCTGTGGGACACACCGGGACCGCGCAGGTGAGTGAAACCCACCCTCTCACAGGGACACGCAGGTGAGTGAAACCCACCCTCTCACAGGGACACGTGGGACACGCA
The DNA here is from genome assembly GCF_963514075.1 of Conger conger. Lineage (NCBI taxonomy): Eukaryota > Metazoa > Chordata > Actinopteri > Anguilliformes > Congridae > Conger > Conger conger. The sequence goes on from NC_083773.1 coordinate 35,000,948, forward strand.
GGTGAGTGAAACCCACCCTCTCACAGGGACACGTGGGACACGCAGGTGAGTGAAACCCACCCTCTCACAGGGACACGCAGGTGAGTGAAACCCACCCTCTCACAGGGACACGTGGGACACGCAGGTGAGTGAAACCCACCCTCTCACAGGGACACGTGGGACACGCAGGTGAGTGAAACCCACCCTCTCACAGGGACACGCAGGTGAGTGAAACCCACCCTCTCACAGGGACACGTGGGACACGCAGGTGAGTGAAACCCACCCTCTCACAGGGACACGTGGGACACGCAGCAGACGGAGTGGAAGAGCGGGGCGGAACGGGCGCTCACCTGCGAGGCCTGGACGATGATCGGCACCCCCAGGAGCCTCTGGCCCGTGAGGCCGATGGCCAGGGGCACGGAGGTGGCCTCCACAAACTCGATGTACGCGATGCCCTTCGACCTCCGGGAGTTTCTGTCCGAGATCATTCTCACGTCTCTCACCTGGGGGGAACGAAATAGAGGAGTTTAACATTCTTCAATTCAGTGTTTTTCAAAGCACCCAAAGCCTATAAAAACACTAATAGATTTACACCCAGAACTACTTTTCAAAACATTAAACATCATGAAGACATTGATTGTAGGAAACATTCAACTCCCGTCCTTGTCCCCAACTTCTGCTTTTAGCGAAAGGTGCATAAACAGCTTATTTTGTTACTCTTGACTTTGTTTCCACTCATGTGCTATGAGCGACCACATGTATGATGGATCGAAAAGGGGAAAAAAAAAAAAACTTGAGTCTCAAGGACAAGCAGGAGAGAATGAGCCCACAGGAGGCTCGAAATCTCCCTTTGTGACAGGCCAAGGTGACTGTTCCTGGTATCCAGGGGTGTGTCTGAAAACAAGTTTATGCAAACCAGTGATGATGGAAACCACACTCCTAGATACCAAGAACAGTCAACGCCCCTCGGAGAGTGCAGTACTCTGTCGTTTACAAAGAAAGACCATAGTCTTAAATTTTTTTTACTAAAACAAGTGATTTTTTTAATCTCTTCCTCTACAACTGCAGTTCATGTAATTTAATTTCAAGGTCTAATAATTTCCTATGCATACTTGGCTATAAAAGTGCGCAATTTTGTTCTATTGAATCCGGCTTTCCTGAACATTTCAATTATTCCATTTTAATCGAGCTGGTTGAGCCTGTGTGGGCCCGACACTCAAGACTTCACGGGAGAAAGCTACAATTCCCTGAACGCAAAAAGAAGTGCCCACAACAACTGTGAAAATGTCAATAAGAAGACTTTGTTGAAAACTCAAATTGCAACTGTAACATTTGCAAATAACATCACTGGCGCATGATGCCCACACTGTGAGCAGGCATACTCCCAACAGATAAAACCCACTCCGATTCCAGTAGGTTGAGGAGTGGGTTGAACCCAATAATTTGCCCAACAACGTTAACACAAAAGCAGTCAGAGTGCGGGAGGACCGTGTAACGCGGCAAAGAGAGGAGGCGGAGGGGGCCAACCTTTCCCACGGCGGAGAAGAACTCCTCCAGGTCGCGGGGCCGGATGCGAGCAGCCAGCTGCATGCAGAAGACGGTGCGAGCGTCCCTCTCCTCTGGGGTCAGGTTGTCGATGGGCTCCCTGCAGTCAGAGCCACACGCACATCAGCCACACACCCAAGGCCACACACAAGGCTTTTACAAATAAACCGCTGCCTTCTCACACTGTGCAAACCATTTGGTTCGGTGGGACTTCCACAGGTGCTATGAACACGTGAAACGGAATTCCGGTGAAGTCTGGATGAGGCTTAATGGTAACTTTAACTGGGCTAAAGAACCGGAAATTAAGAAAAGTACTTTATTTTATTATTTTATATCATTATTTTTATTTTAACACGTCAGCGGTGTTGCCTGCTGGAGCACAAAGACAAGCGCTCTAGAGGTGCAGTTTTCGTTCATAAACACAATATGAAGGAGCGCAAACTTTTCTTGGTATGCAGGGATGGGCTTTCATTTTGACATGCATTTGCATTCCATTGAATGCCTTGGTTTCACTGACTTAAAACCACACCCCTGTATACTCACATGTCAAATTTCTCTTCAAAAAGTGAAGCCAAACAGTCAGCAATCACAAATTGTGTTGCATCAGTCTTTTAAAATGCAAATAACATTCGAATGTTTATTCCTCCCCCTGTATAGGACATTAAAATAATAGTTTGTTACCTGACGGGGCTCTTGTCTTTCTTGAACGGGCTGCGACTTCTAGACCGTCTCCGGCTGGAAGGAAAATTCAACGTTAGAAAAACACTTACAGAGCAGCGGAGAACCAAACACTGAACAGGCAAACTACCCACACAAAAGACGGGAAAGTGTAGAATAAAAACCTTAGTTTGATGGCTGGTGGTGGGCCAATCTTCCCCCTGGGGCCACCGTTAAATTTCGGCCCAGCACTGTGATTGAAAACAAGGTTGATATCTCAGTATCTACGACCACTACGGGCCAAGGTAACGGCGAATTGACCGCAAACTGCTCTCCAGGGTTGTGCAGCTGTTCGGTAATACCTCATATTAACACATTTCTCACTGGCCGTGGCTCAGCAAAGTAATTTTTCCTCCCATTTACACAGAACTAATCTCCATGCTCTCATCTTGGCCAATGACTTGGGTTTGTCCATTTTGTCTGAATACACTTAATCCTTTAAAACATTGTGAAAGATGGACAAATTAATCACACTATCCGCACAGGTTCATGCTTCTTAGAACACGTAAGCGGCAGACGAGACGCCTGGTTGAACACAGAGGACGAGATCTAGAGGGTGCGCTGAAACGCACAAAGAATGCAGCTCGAAACTCGTTTGAGCACAAAGTCAGAAACTCTAGTGCTGGTGCTGGAGACCTAGAGGAAGTGTAGAGCTAGAGGCAGAGAGGGAGCACAGACAGCAGGGCTACAGGCAGTGAGGGAGCACAGACAGCAGGGCTAGAGGCAGAGAGGGAGCACAGACAGCAGGGCTAGAGGCAGTGAGGGAGCACAGACAGGAGAGCTACAGGCAGTGAGGGAGCACAGACAGCAGGGCTAGAGGCAGAGAGGGAGCACAGACAGCAGGGCTAGAGGCAGTGAGGGAGCACAGACAGCAGGGCTAGAGGCAGTGAGGGAGCACAGACAGGAGAGCTACAGGCAGTGAGGGAGCACAGACAGGAGAGCTACAGGCAGTGAGGGAGCACAGACAGGAGAGCTACAGGCAGTGAGGGAGCACAGACAGCAGAGGCAGTGAGGGAGCACAGACAGGAGAGCTACAGGCAGTGAGGGAGCACAGACAGGAGAGCTACAGGCAGTGAGGGAGCACAGACAGCAGAGGCAGTGAGGGAGCACAGACAGCAGAGGCAGTGAGGGAGCACAGACAGCAGAGGCAGTGAGGGAGCACAGACAGCAGGGCTAGAGGCAGTGAGGCAGCACAGAGAGGAGATATGGAGGTAGTGATTGAGCAGACAGGATATTTAGAGGAAGCACAGACAGGAGATCTAGAGGAAGCACAGACAGGAGATCTAGAGGAAGCACAGACAGGAGATCTAGAGAAGAAGTGCGAGAGCACAGAGAGGAGATCTAGAGGTAGTGAATGAGCAGACAGGATATTTAGAGGAAGTGCAGGCAGGAGATCTAGAGGAAGTTTAGATCTAGAGGCAGTGAGGGAGCACAGACAGGAGATATGGAGGTAGTGATTGAGCAGAGGAAGGGCAGAGCAGATCTAGAGAGAGGGGGAGAGCGGTACGTACAACGGGCTCTTGCGGACTCGGTATCGGCCTCCGCGCTCGCGGCTGCGGGAGCGGGAGCGGCGGCGCTCCTTGCTGCGGCTCCTCTTCCTCTCGCGGCTCTTGCTCCTCTTCCTGTCCCGGCTCTTCTTGCGGTCCCGACTGCGGCTCCTGCGCTTGTCGCGGCTCCTGCTACGACTTTTACTCTTCTTTTTCCTTACAGAGCCGGGCACCACACACAGGTCAGTCAACACACAACACCAGTGCCAAGAGCAAGATCTAGGAGGCCGCGTGGACCGTGATTTTACAATCGGCATAATGACCCGTGTTGACCGTCGGGACTGTCCAAACTTGGTCCACGGGAGCCCCCAGGTATTGCGGGTAGCTAATCGAATGAGTCAGTTCCGCTCTAATGCAGTAATGCGGAGCCAAATTCTCAAGAGCTCTAATTCTCTAGATTGACTGGTAGACTGCAGGAAGGACACTACAGGATTAAGTGCTTAAGTGTCGACACCTGGTTAAAAAAAACCAAAGAGACAACTGTGGAAGCATATTAAAGCAGATTTTAAAAGGTGTATGGTGATGAGATTAGTTGGAAGCAGTAGACACACAGGGCTCCTCTTGGGTAGCCCTGCTGTGGGGAGGGTACTTACTTCTTACTACGCTCTTCATGGCCGTTGGCACTACTGGACCTGAGCTCATCCTAAGCAGGGTCGATAGAAGAACATCATGAGGACGAAGAGGTAACATTTCAAGTCGTCAGGGTAAAGGGGGGGTGGGAAGAGAGAATACAAATGCAATCATTTAAAATGTATTCATACAAAAGCTTTACATTTTAGACAAAACTTCTACAATGGGGTCCTTTTAAACCACTTTGGCTCTCACTTCACCTTTGTCCTCTTCTAATACATTCGTAATCACAGTTAAACTCATCCAATGCTCATGGTCTAGAAGTGGTTTTTAAAATGTTAAAGATTTAGCACGCTACAGAACAAAAGCCATTTTGTTTCAGTGAATATTTGCTCAGCAACCCCATCCTCATCAGTACCAAGGCTATCTTTGCCTAAGATCAATGTGGCCATGCTAGCAGCCATCTGCTAATCGAGTTCCTGTGGTGGATGCCATTCCAGTGATCTTCACCCATTTTCGTTCGTGGACTGTAAGAGTTCGATGCCACCTCTGTCACACATCTCGCCCTGAAGCAAACAGGGATTCACACTGCTTAGTAATGTCGGCTCCCAAGAAATTCAAGAAAGTTAATTAAAAAAATAAAATAAAATCCACCAGTTTAACCTCAACAAAGTCCCTAGATCGCAGCCAGCTGCGTGGAGATGCCCCGAGTTTGCCATTTGTATTTAACAGGGGGGAAAGTACTCCCATGGCTGAGAGGACTGACATTAAAATGCATTGAAAACCATGAATGGTATCTCCAAATATGAAAAGGTATTTCAAGTACATTTGAATTGTGTGGAAGTGTAAAAAAATAAAATAAAATAAGAAAAGAAAAATAAAAAAACTGGTGTCAAAGCATGCAAATGTTACAGGATTACCTGGGATGCAAAACTACTTTAAACCATCACATTGTCATGTCAAGGGTCAAGAGACAGCATTCATGCTTTTAACCTTAGACCTGGCCGTTGGTGACTGGCGTATACGGCAACAGGACCAAATCACCACTTACGGCCAGTAAGTGCTGTCACTGCTTTAAGAAATACACAGCATCATGAAACAAAATAATCTACACAAGACAATTCAGCACATTTAATGGTTACAAAATGAAAGCAGGAAGGCATGCAGATAGACGTAGCTGTACTAAGTGCAGCTATCTCCATACCTAACGGATCTCTTGCAACACTACTTTCGTAGATTTCAATAAAGTTCTAGCCTCTAGCCACTAGACAGGAAGTAGAAACCACAGTGGCATCACTACCATCTCTATGGAAATTTTGGTTACTGCCTCCATGGTTTGTCTTTTTTGTGGTTGTCATCCACTGCAGTTATCCTGTTGCTACCAAACAGGTGCCTGGATGTTCAAAGAGGAGGTTATTTTATAACCTAGGGGACCACAGTACATCAATACATTGCGCAATTACTACCTTTCTGTTTTGACAGTTCACACTGGAATTCATGGGAGTAGAGGTGAGATATCGTTAGGGGAGTCTACAAAAAGAGATAGACGGGCGTTTATTCATAATTCTGAATTGAAACTCCTGCAACACATCACAAAAAAAACATTTAAATCAGTTTTCCATAAGTACAGGGGTCTGGGGACGAGGTGGCAAAAGACCATCAGATTCATGTGTTGTGCCCTGAAACCACCCGCCATTTCCCCTGAAACACTCACCTTTCTGAAAGGCGCCTCAAGCATTGCTTCTATATCAAAGTCGTCGGCCATTATGCGGTTTCGCTGGAAAGAAAATAAACAGCACGGCGTTTATGTGAAGTAAGACATTACATAATGACCTCAATGTACTTCAATTTAATAACTGACCATTACAAACAAGAGACGGCTGAGTAATGGTTGACCAGCTCGTACGAGTTCAGACACGCTACCAGCACTAGCTGGTTGACCAGTTCATACCCAGCTAGACCAGCTCAATTTTACAGCTGGTCAACTGGCATAGCTGGATCTTACAACAGGGATAAAATTGGCCACATTCACAATTACTTAAATGGCATGGTTCAACATCCCTGGTATTTCCAGGCCTACGACACGTGAACGTAAGTTACTAATATGCTGTTCTGATAATTCGGGCCATGGACTTAGAGCTCAGAATACCTTTCCTTAACGGGCTCGCCAACTAATTCACATGGAACTCGTTGTCTGACGTTAACCTAAGGTAAACCGACCGCCCGGGTGTTCTTAGGCCCGCATTGTTTGCATTTAATTAGCTAGGTAAATTCGCCAAACACGTTAGCTGCTACGTTTCTGGGCCTGGCCTTATGTTAGGCCGGGATTTAATCAACTGTTAGCCAGCCAACGCCAAGCTGTAAATAACAAGCTAGTCTAGCTAACGTTAATCATTAAAGTAGCCAATCGTGATCTTCAGGCGAATTACTCAATTAGATAGCTAGTTATTATTTATGAGCTAAATTAGACTACTGTTAGTTGCAACAAAGCCCAGTTTGGAAAGCGTTAAGATTACCTAGTTACTTAATTTGACCAAGCCAACGTACGTTTTCTAAATAGCATGTCTAACGTTAGCTAACTAGCTAAATAACTCACTAGCCTAGTGTCATCTAAAATCACCCCTTAAAAATAACAAATTAAAAGTTAACGTAAACTAGCCATCTAACTCTAAGCTGGTCATCGTTTAGCTAGCTAGCATATCTAGCCAGCAAACGTTAGCCGATGATAGCATCTTATTCGATAGCTAGCTAACTTAACGTAGCTAACAGTAGCTGGCTACTTTCTGAAATCTTGAAAACAGTGTGGGTAACGTAACGTTAGCTAAATAACATTCGATAAATGGAGAGTAGTCCGTCAGGCTGACCACGATAGGTAATGTTAGCTAGCTAGCTAGCTAGCTAGTAACTTAGTACACGGCGACTTTGTTATCATTAGCTCTGAATATGTTGCATTAGAATACCGTAGACATACCTCACTATCCAAATGTAGCTTGCTGTTTTTATATCAATGTCTTCTCAATAATTTCGTCTCGACGTAGGCCGTTCACTAGGCCTTTCTTGACCTCCGACTGTTTTCTTCTTTCTTCCGTTTCACAAACTGAAATGACTTAGCTAGCTAGGTATCTGTGCCTAAAATTATTTTTTAATAAAACGACGTTCACGAAGTACCGCGTTTAATACAACTATACGACAACACATCCAATGGTTTAAATGAATAATTGGTTGTCGCGAAGTTCTGTTCCACAAACGAAATGCTTGTTACCACTTTAGTCCCTGCGTTCAACCAAAATGGCGCTTGTGTACAAGCTAGGGGTCTCCTGGCCGCTTGCGTAGGGGCATCATCTCGAGCCCAAGGGACCTTGGGATTGACATTCCCACAGAAGCCCGCAAACTCCAGTGGCAAGCGGAAGTATTGCAGTTTATTGAGCCTCTGCTGCCAAATAACTTATTTCCGAATTAAAGTCCATTGAAAACGAATTTACCCCGGCGAAAGAACACTATTTTACAGTAATTTTAACAACTTCACATGTCATTACTATCCAGGGACCGATTTTTTTCTGAGCCACATATCATTTTTTAAATTCGTATTTGTCCCTTCACGTTTAGGTACCTAGTGCGCATGCTATGTTGCGAAAAAAGCCCTAGTGCGCATGCTTTGATGCAAAAAAGCCCCGTAGTCAAACATGGCAGCCTCCCTGAACTGGCGTCATGCGCCATTGAGCAGCTCCATAGGAATCTATGGAACCGGTAAGCGGAAGCTGTTTCCAGTTTGTATGAACAGCTCTCCTGGCTACGCCTATGGAAAGTCAACAGTGCCAAAATATGTTTAACATACGTTTCATTTTGACTTGTTATAACAGCAAAAAAATTTGGTTGGCCAATCAGTACAGTGATGCAAGAATGACAATGAGCTGCATCTGGTCTTGTAGGCAATCTAATTGGTCAAGCCATGATAACAACCATAGATAAACAGTGATTCCATTAATCACATTAGAGTCTCAGCTAGGCATCAGATTCATATTATGGCTGATGTAGTTGCTCCAGTTTTATAAAATTGTTGATCAAACAACTCATGACAAAGACCTACTTAACTATGTCACACATCTGTGAATTTAAGTATAGCATTGATAAAAACTTGTAGTTTGACAAGATGTCTTTAAAAAAATCTAAAATAATAATGCAAATTCCAATAGTCTACAATGGGCAGAATTTAAATGTGATGGAATGTAATTTGTGCTTCTGTTAGTTTTTCCTCCCATTTTTCAATGCAACTGCAATATAGCAAATTGGTGACATTTTCTAGTTGTCTGTTATAGAGTCACCCTAATATATATATATATATATATATATATATATATATATATATATATATATATATATATATATATATATATCTTGTTTGGCTGAGAATCAGCTGTGGAAACAGGAAAATGTACTTGCCGGGTGCTAACCTATATTTACAACTTCATCTGTAGGAAGCAAATTCACAAAAATAATATAATCACTGCACTTGTCTTGCAAGGTGATCTTGTCAATGTAGGTGTTCAACAGTTTGTCCACTAGGGGGCCCTCTATTTGTATACATTTGCACACTGTCCAGCATTGTGCATCACACATGAATAGAATTCAGCGATACAAATCACATAAACAAGTAAATACTAATGTACACATGCATAGAAATCACACAAACATGTAAACACACACACATGCATGAAATCCAATAAAAAAGTAAATACCCACACATATAAATCACATAAACAAATAAATGTGCAGACACACTCACACACACAGATACATGTCGCACACACACACATGTCGTACACACGCACACACACGTGTCCTACACACACATACACACTCACATGTCGTACACACACACATACACGTCACACATATATGCACACACATATCATGTCATATATACACGTCGTACACACACACGTCATACACACACACATACACGCACACACATGTGTCATACACATACACACACGTGTCATACACACACAGGTGTCATACACACACACATTGTACACACATACACATGTCATACATACACACACACGTGCACACATGCACACACACACACACACAGTGGGTAAAGACCGGTACTTTGGCAGTCCCAAGGCTTCTGAGGCAATGAGCCCCTGCTCTCTGCGTGCTCTCAGAAGCCCCCTGCCAGGTTTCTGTCTGAGCGGCGCACAACAGCAGCCCAGCTCTGGCACTGGATTCCCTTCACCCTCCAAAACACAACCAAATGTTACATAACACTCACCGAGGACATATTTCAAACACACCCTGTCAGAAAGGATGTTGTGGGTCATTTAAACCACTGGTTTCTTAGTATTGTCCAAAACAATGATCTATAATACATTGCTCATTTCAAACCCACTTGTTTTCCTGCAGACTATGTCTGGAGTTGGGTGAGTAATATTATACATGGTAAGTTTCTAGTCTTTGGGTAATAAGAGGGTCTTCAGTCTCAAGTGCCGCTTCAAGCCTTCAGCCTACTGTTTAAAGGACTCCACAATGTGAAAGGGAGACAACAGAGGGAACTTAAAAAAACAAAACAAACTTTTAAGTACACTCAAGAAAGTAAAGTGAATATTTTGTTTTCTTGGGGGGGGGGTTATAATAATGGTATAATATATATGAATATGTGATTGACATCTCAGACAGACTTTACGTCCTCAGTAGTAAGTTTAACAGATAACCACTCTTCACACACACACACACACACAACACACACACAGTGATCTTACTAGATACCACAGCTACCCTGATTTGACAAAAAAAAATACCCTGATTTCTGGACTGGGGAAGAACAGTGGCTTGCAGACTTTGAGTTCTATGGTACCTCAAAACCTGTTACGACTCTTGGGAAAGTCCCCAGTGATAATCGGGGTGTCTCATAGATATCAATAACTATTGTTCTGGAATTAGAAACAGTGATAACGTATGTTGAAGGCAGGCACATGAAATGAAAAATGGCTCATATCTGTATCTGGATGATCTCCATTAACAGCTCAGTTGGTATCCTGCCGATATGCTATCGTTAAACAATTGAAGCATAAATATTAAAAACAACCGAAACATAATTATATTTTTCAGTTGTGCTGTTTCGTAAAACCTCTTAAAAATGATTATTTTATTATTTTCAGAAGACAGAAAGCCAAGATCAATGCCAATGTATTGTAATGTCAGTTTCAAGGACCAACATATATCAACAGAAACTGTAACGTGCAGTCTCACTTACTGTAATCTACAATGAGATATTTGACGTTAATTATTTTAATCATAAGCCAAATGATTCAAATGTGAGTGACACGTTCTGCCAAATTTCATTTGTTTACAACAGCTTTCTTGTTCAGCAGTACAGAAGGGCCTGCATGTTTATGAAATACCATAATAAAAGTACTTTTTTTCATAAGTATCTTCGCCGAAGAGCTGCCAAGGTACTATTCAAAAGGTCTGAGACTGAGTCTGGGAAATCTTACACGCGCTTCTTTAGCCAAGTTTATGTAATCCACTCTTCCTGTACCTCATTTCATCTGAGACGTCAGCAGAACTGAGAGAAAAACATTTGACACATTAGTGTGTCACCAAACAACAGGAAAAAAAAAAAACACATTTCTTCGGCCCTCCCAGATGCAGCGTTTTGGAGAGAAGCCACAGCCCGGAGCCCTCTGTTCGTTCAGCAATGGAAATTTTGTTTTCAATTAAAGGAAATTCTTTGGTACACATGATGCGTAATGGAAGCCCCCTGTGCTTGTGTCTTTCAGATTTAGAAGGGGATCCAGTTAAGTGAAATACATACACACACACACACACACACACACGTGTCATACATACACATTTCGTACACACCAACACACATGTCATACACACATACACGTCACACACACACACACATGTGTTGCTCAAACACACACACGCTTGTGTCATACACACACGTTGTACACACACACACACATGCAAACGCGTGTCATACACACACACGTCACACACACACACACACACACGTGTTGTACACATACACACACGCTTGTGTCATACACACACACACATGGGGGCGACATGGCTCAGGCAGTAAGAGCAGTGGTCTGGCAGTCGGAGGGTTGCCGGTTCGATCTCCCGCTTGGGCTGTGTCGAAGTGTCCCTGAGCAAGACACCTAACCCCCAAATGCTCCTGACGAGCTGGTCGGGGCCTTGCATGGCAGCAAATCGCCGTCGGTGTGTGAGTGTGTGTATGAATGGGTGAATGGAGAAGCATCAATTGTACAGCCCTTTGGATAAAGGCGCTATATAAATGCCTGCCATTTACCATGTCGCACACACACACACACGTGTCATGCACACACACATGTTGTACACACACACACTCACGTGTCATACACACACACACACACATACACATGTTGTACACACACACACACACGTGTCATACACACACACACGTGTTGTACACACACACACAAGCTCGTGTAATACACACACACGCACACACACGTGTTGTACACACACACACACACACACACACACTCTCGTGTCATACACATAATGGGTAATGGAAGCCCCCTGTGCTTGTGTCTTTCAGATTTTGAATGGGATCCAGTTAAGTGAAATGTCAGGGGGAGGAGTGAAACAGCAGGCCACATGCAGAAGACCACTGGGGACGTCCCATCTCTGGGCCAAAAGGTCAGAGATGGGGTTCAATCCATTACTGAGCTGTGACTGTAGCAATTGAGTTTTATGGGAAACATACTCTTTGCATTCTGTGTGACTTCCTGTGATTATAAAAAAATTTATTTGGGGCTGGGGGTTTGGCAGAAGTAATTATGAGAATGCCTCACACACATAAATAAATAAGTAAATATTCTTTCCAATCTAGAATTGACAGACATTATATTATAAAAGTACATTTCATTCTGTTATAAATGTATATAAGAATAAATGTATATGTGTTGCTTAATAAAAAAGATATTGCACAGGGTCTTTAATATTGCCTACTCCCACATGACTTTTGATATTCGACCTCACTAACACCATGGATGCAACATAATGCAGCATACATGTCCTCATCTGACCATGACGGGATCCAATAGAATACTCAATGTAAGACATGTAGGAGAACAAATGTACGGAAATATATTATACTGAGAGTATTTTAAAATAACACTTCACCATGTATGGCCAAGTACATAAATTAATATTGCTTTCAGATATTTCAATGTAGTACACAACTGTGAAACATATTCATATAAAATATGTCAACATATTTATCCTATATTGTAGCATACTCCATTTCCATAAAGGAGTTCTCCACATAGGATTTATGTAAGTAGAATTCAGTGTGACTTGTTTAAAGGTGTAAGGGTAATAATACACTGTAAGGAGAGCTGGATGAACGACACATTTTCAGTGGTGCTGTCAGGTGATTTGTGGTCAGATAGAGTTAGTGAGAAAGGCACACTTCACCAGAGGGCATGAGTGTCGCTGTGATGCGATGCAGAAAACCACTGCATGTTACTCTCTGTCCTCATAAGGCATGGTTGCCGTGTTCATGTCCCACAATGCACCGCAAGGACAAACTCCAGCTCATTTTCCTATACAGCGCTGTGCACAAAGGCCGTTATTCAAACTGTCCAACAAGAAACACTTTCCCCCACTGTAAAGCAAGCAGCTCCTACCTTTGCTCTAGTCACTATCACTGCAAGCACTGCCTGTATCATTATGGTGATAAACAGGACCCTGTGAATCTGGGAACTATATTTAACGCAAGGCCATAATTATAAGGGATAGATGGAAAGACAGCATTCAGGCTCCATCCAGCTTGTGTTGAGAGCAGGTCGAGTGTTGTGTTCAAGGCTGTGTGGAGTAGGCTGTCAGTGTTCTGCTTCTGAGGGAGAGGGGAAATGTTGGCGTCTGTTTTCAGTAAAGACATGTGACCTCATATGGCTCAGAACAAGGGGAATTATTTTCTGGGGGTTTTGGAACCAGAAAGTAATTTCCCAGTGAACTGTAGTTTAGACCAGTGTAATTGTCAATTCTCAGTTTTAGTTACCATGCTGATGGCGGAGGTTCATTGGCTTTTTCTCTGACATTTCTCTGACCAAAAAAAAACATCCAGAGAGGATTTCTAAATTCCTAAAGATGTCTGGTTAGGTCTTGTTCATTCAATAAACTGTACATAAACAAACAAATAACCTAGTTTCATAATGCTGAACCTATTTTTTTGAAATCCAATATATGGTCACCCTAACAGTTAAGACCGCAGGATATGTGCTCTGTGCAAACATACTGTGGATATTGAGTACTGTGTGCTCTGTGTAAATGTGTCCTTGAATGTGAGGCAAACAGCAAGAATTACAGCAGAGAGAACGACATGCACTGTTGGCATTTTCAAAACAATTACTGCAGGAGTCAAACATCTTGATGAGAACATCACATTTCAGCTACAGCGAGGGTCATCTGGCCACCAGGAAGTGGACTCTTTTGGACCAGGACCTATGGATCTGGTTCTGTTCATAGAGGTGACAAATAAAAGCCTGGATCATTCTGCGGGATGTTTACAAGACCTCCTTGCCTGTCAGAAAGGCTCTGAAAACTTTAGATTTGCCTGATATGTTAAAGTTCTATTGCAGTGCTGTGCGGATTGTGGCTACACCAGGGATCGAACCACCAACTGTGCAGGTCCCAGTCATGTACCTTAAACACTACACAACAGGCCACCCTATTCTATTGCAGATCATCTGATTCTGAGAGAATATTATTTACAAGAGCAAATTTACTGGCCAACAGTTACAGTAGGACTTGAAAAATGCCATTTAAGTGCTAACACTTTATCATTTCCGTTCAATAATATGCACCCAATTAAATATCTAGATACAAAATAGTTTTGTTGAGGTGTGGTGGTGTAAATTGACTCATATTTGAGTTTAGACTCGATCCCTGCTTGACACTTCCTCGGCTGTGATTCTTTCTCTAGCTGTTATTTTCTCTGCTTTGAACACAGTTGAATAAAGCAAACAAACTATGAATGGAGAATCATTTGCTCTGCTTTCCTTTGAAAGAAATACTTTTTACTTCAGTGGGTGTCGCTAAAAAAAGATAAATTAACTCTAGGGCAGGAAAAACTGACACACTGATAAAGAACAGATAATCTACTTTTGTGAAATAACATATAAGGGTAGTAGTCTGTGCTTGTAGGATTGCAAAGCAAATGTGTTTTTGTCCATTATTGTGCTTGTCACAAAATGTATTTTCAAGAAATCCCAGCTCATGTTGAATGTTTTTATCACCTGAGCACATTTTTCTGTCTGAGTTAACTTTTTTGCCTTAATAGGGAACAGAGAATTCAGTTTCAGCAATCTTTCCAGAATAGTCATCACAGTGTCTTTTCACTCACACACACACACACACACACACACACACACACACGCGCGCCCAATATTTCCCTACCTCCACGGTATGCGGACCCATTTAGACTGCTGTCTAACAAGACTTGAATGCTGAGTCCAGAATGAATGTGTCGGCCTTGGGGGGGAGTACCCTCCTTCAATAGCCTCTTATCCATGTAATACGTGTGTTTTTCTGACAGGAATATGCTGCAGCACAAACTAACTACATTTTCTATGTGAACAACTGCATCCAGAAGTCGCTTTCCACAGAAAGCATCTGCCATTGACATTTCTTTGGTTTGCATGTTGAGAGACAACTGCAATAGACTCCAAATGCAAATGCTATACCCAGAATCACTAAAGCTTTTTCTAGCTTTCTTGTACATGAACTAATGATGTAACACCATACAGCTGGCAGAGAAACAGCAGAACAGCCAATTATATAATTACTTTTCATCCACTAAAAGGGGGGTAACTATGAATAAAAAGGTCTGTAATTGCTACACAGTTCACCCGATATGGGTGTAAATACCTCAAATTAAAGGTAACAATATGCATTTTAAGATAGATAGATAGATAGATAGATAGATAGATAGATAGATAGATAGATAGATACTTTATTCATGTCATATTCATGGTTTCATTTCAAACCTGGGTGCTTGGGTACAAAGCCAAAACAACAAAAAACGTGTCAGTGACCAAATACTTACGGAATGCACTATAAATTCTTGAAACACATCTGAGAAACATGAAAGAACAGCTGGAGTCTTTAATATACCCTTGTTTTCCCCTCTCCCTCCCTTCCTGGATGTATCCCCTGCTGAACTAAAACAGCTCAAGCTGGGTATGAGCCGGTCAACCAGCTACCAGTTCAGACAGGCTACCAGCATTAGCTGGTTGACCGGCTCATATCCAGCTAGACCAGCTCATGGCTGGGTGAATTTTCAATGGTCAAGCTGGTATCGCTGAATTTAACAGCATTATTACTTCACCAGGAAATACAATATTTGTATTTTCATTAATTGTTAGTAGTTACGTTCATAAAGCATTTCATTTAAGGTCGCTCTTTTATAAGCCATTTTAATAATGCATTTCCTGCCGCACTATTTCGCCACTTAAATGTTATTCGTGTCTGAAGAAAAGGGCTTACATGTCGAGCCAAAGGAAAAGGTTTAGTGCAAAAAAATACAGCTGAAAAGTGAAGGCTTGTGGAGCAAGTTCATTACTCATCTTTTTGTCTCATAAACTTTATTACTGCATTTTTTGGGGTTTAATCTCATTCTTTCCGTTGCTCCCTTCCACGGCGCTCTCCCTGCTCCGCGGCCTGCCAACTTTCCGTAATTAGGACTCTCTCTCCCTCCGCTCCGCGAGCGCAGGACGAGCGGCCAAATGTAGATCACTCTGGGGGATTTGCACAGTGTAAACATAACACACATCTGGAGGACGCCAGGTTCCTGACACTTTACAAGAAGCAGCCTTGCGAGCGGCTCATCTGCTTTCTCCGCGGCAGCCTCCCCGCGATTCACATTTTCCATCCCGCCCCGGACTGCTGTGGGTTATAGGGACGT